>NW_005194066.1:0-1119 GCF_000239375.1 Pundamilia nyererei | reverse complement strand
CAAAGTCACCATCCAGGATATAGCATAGAACATATGCAAACAGATCAGGCCCATCAAGACAGACAGTGATGCAGAACAGGACCAGGAACCATTATAGATGACCAAGCCTGTGCATGGGATGTACCTTTGAAAGGCGGAGGAAGTGGCTGACATGAACAAATCCCACAGTTGCTGGGAAAAGCTGGCTTAAAGGACAGCACAGAGGGATGGTGGTGGTAGATCCACAGGAAGAATCTACTACAGACAACAGGACCCAAGTTAGGGTCTGCAAAAGGTACTTGAGAGACAATCCAGCAGATAGTAGCTTCCAGCAGATCCCAGGCACAACATCAGATGTCTATGTCCAGAAGGACCCAGTCCCAGGAAAGATACTATATGTTTAAAATGCTATCTGGAAAATCATTTGTTCTGTTAAATAGCACTTGGGAAATTTTTGACAAAAACTTTAAATTTCATAGAGGGGCTAATAACTTTGTCCTCATCTGTAAATGCCTTTCTCGCTCTTATTTTTATGTGAAAAAATGCTGAAAGTGATTCAACTTACAGTCTGGAGCTGCATCCTTAGCTGGTTGTTGGTGAATTTGAGGGATCTGGCGATAGACTGGAGATAGTATATCAGCATGCTGAAACACAGTTGAACAATTCACAAGTCATGTAGGATACAGATGTTTGCGTATTTGCATATTGTGAGTGTATGTGTATATGTGTGTGTGAGAGAGAATTAGAGAGAAATTGTGAGTGAGAGAGCGCATGTATACGTGACAGATATATGCAATATGTGTCGTGTGCAGCCTCACAACAGCAGCAGCAGTGCTGGCAGTACGACGACAGGACTGGTGATGTAACTTATTACTTTACTGAACCACACCGGGAAGTCAGTGGCCACTGTCTCAGAGATGATGTCGTAAATCTTTTCTTGACCACTGAAACACATATTTAAGCATTTTTCTTTGTCTGAACACTGAAACACAACCACACAAGAAGGGGAAAAACAAAAGAGCTGCTAACTTCCACATCGATGGAAGCAAAAATAAAATAAAATATATACAGCTGCATGACAACATATATTGCCATCCATTTGACAACTTCAGGGAAGACTTTGCTTATTTCAGCAAGACA
>NW_005194065.1:0-1119 GCF_000239375.1 Pundamilia nyererei | reverse complement strand
GATAGAGCGGTATAGTCAAAATCTCTATCACCCACCCCTAGCACAGACAAACCCTTTAACCCTGCATTCATCGTGTTCAGTGTGTACATCTACGATACAGGAGGCAGAGCGCTTTGTGCAGAGCGGATAAACTTGGAATCCTGGGACGTTTTCCAGCGGCAGCGAGCAAAGCACAGCACAAGCACGCCAGCGAGGAGTCCTCGTGCCTGCTGACATACCTTCGCACAAGTTTTGAAACTAAAACTACAGTCACCCTAAGTTCAAGCATGCAACGAAAACATTCTGTGCAGTTCAATGAACGTTATGACACAAGTTTCCCTCCAAGCCGTTGAGTAAGTCATTCCATTCAACAGCTCTGGGGACCTTGGAAGGAAAGCAGTGTTGTGGAAACAAAGCAATCTGGTACATAACCTCTTTTTCATTAGTACCTACTTGGATCATCTCGCCACAATTTGCCACAATATTTAGAGTCAGACTGCGTGCCCCCGATTGGCTGATCAGTGGCGTCATTCAATGAGTCATGAGAAAGTCTTACTTATGCAAATCAAAACTGCCAGTTTTGAAACCTGGCAATGAGGGAAAATGGCTACAAAAAAAGCAAAAAAACAAAACACAAAACAAGGACATGGTCCCCCGAGTCTGACAAACAGCCATAGATCAAGCACCGGGTATATCGTTGCCTCGACGTCCACCTTTGTTGTAGGGTTCATGTCACATACTAATTACATCATTGGACACTTGGCCGCATTGCTATAACAACAAACATGCATGTTAGGTGATTGTAATGGAAAACCAGTCGATCTGAGTTTAGTCATGGCGAGCTGATCTTAATAAGTACTAATGAAAAAAGTAGCTATAGACCGGGCACAAAAAAACGACGTACAAGCAGAGGGCAGCAGCCAGCGCAGAGCATGACGTGTCTTATGTGAAAGGGCCTTCAGAATTCTCAGACGATGCTATAATTCCTCCCTGCCTAAGGATAGAAACTAAAACTTTATTAAAAAATATTATAAAGACACTGAGATACTTTACTAACACTAAACCTCCCAGAAACTCTCTGGAACTATCTGTGGTGGTCATACTGACGAATTTCCTGCAACAACAGCAGTAATGGCAAGA
>NW_005194064.1:0-1119 GCF_000239375.1 Pundamilia nyererei | reverse complement strand
GTACCTCTGGTGCAAATTACTGACCTCTGTCATCATTTTAAGTGGGGGAACTTGCACAATCGGTGGCTGACTAAATACTTTTTTGCCCCACTGTATATACGTATGTATGGATAGACAGAAACATATATGTATATATGTATATATGTATATATATATAAGTCGCTGGAGGTGCTGGTAACTCAGTTTTAAATGTAACCTAAGACCAACTCTTTCCTGGAAAATTTTGAAGTTGCTTGGGGTGAACCGCCTTGAAACTGTACCCTAATGTGTAAAACATGACATTTCCTGTTCACACTACATACTGCTGTGACCACAGTCAAATATGGCAGTTTCTAATGTGTTCAAAAGTGTGTGGTCCAGATTGGACAATCTATGTGTAAATGAGAGAAAATAAAATATTAATGGCCCAGGCAGACTGGCCAAATATGAAGCGGATCCAATAATATCCCTTGCACGTCCCCATATCACCAAGCATACTTTGGCCGATCTGTGCCAAACATCTCCTATGCCCACCCGGTGGTGATGGAGAATAACACCTGACCAAATGTAACACTGATGTATATCATGTGTGGAACCACAAGTAAAAATTTAATCTAGATTGGATGATGATTATAATCTAGTGCACATTTCCTGTTCCCACTAGGCACTAGACACCAACTGTTGCATTTCTGCCTTCACACTGTGAGTCCTCTGGGCTTATAAACGCAGCAGATACAATAAGGCCTTTGCATGTGTGCACGGGCCCTGACAAAAGGAATAGATACAATAGGGCCTTTGCACATTTTCTGCCCTAATAATAATAATGATAACAGTGTGTGAATGTGAGAGTGAATGAATAGTGGAATTGTAAAGCACTCTGAGGGCCTCGAAAAGCGCTATATAAATGCAATCTATTATTATTATTATTATTATTAATAATAATAATAATAATAATAATAATAATGAACAGAGCAATTACAAAAGGCCCAGTGACAAACAATGACAGTCACAAAAAATAAAACAATAAGCTTTAAGAGAAGACCATATGTAGGATCTTTATGTAAGACTGCGTTCTTCCATTTGTGCAACATCTCTAAAGTTAGAAATATCCTGTCTCAGAGTGACGCTGAAAAACTAGTT
>NW_005194063.1:0-1119 GCF_000239375.1 Pundamilia nyererei | reverse complement strand
GAGTCTGCACCTTGGGTCCTATCCCTGTCCGCACACAGCCGCCACCTAACAAACTGCACCAGTAATAACATTTGAACTTACAAAGCCCATAGTTTGCATTCACAGCAGCAGGAAGGACCACACTGATACAAATGCAAATTAAGGATCATCTGGTTTAAAGTTTTAAAAGCAGGTCTTACCTCACTTACTCAAAAGTGAAAAGCTGTGCAGAAAAAGGTGTAGTTGCGTCGCGGTGAACCGGTGGGTGAGAACCAAGTAGCTTCGACTGTGCATTTAAGCACCTGAGGCTGTGCACGCCGTCCTTATGTTTCTAACACAGATATGAAAATCACCTTTGAACAAACCACGCCTGTGCTGACCTGTAGCTCATAGTAATCTACTTCCTGCAAGCTACTGTATGACCAACAGAGAGAGGACCTAAAGAGAGTTTCACTTCATTCAAGTGACCCTCCACTAGCCCATATTTATGTGTATCATAGTCTTATACGTTTATGTGTTTATGGTATCCACTTTCACGTTTAGAGAACAGCAGTTGCTGTTAATGGTTAGCCTGTCAGCAGTAAAATTGAAAGTACTCACTGCTTGCAGTAGAGTAGAATAGAATAGAATAGAGTGCCTTTATTGTCACTAGACAGATGTACAATGAGATACAGAGCATCTCCTGCTCACTATGGCTGTGGTTCTTGTTGGCTTCCAGTATTTGCAGTCCTCACAGTGTGACTGAAATCTGTTTTTTATATCTTTGTGTGAACCTCAAAAGTTCTATAGTTGATAAATAACTGTTGCCATAAAAAAAAATCAACATTAGTCACCATTTTGAGATGATCTCAGCAGACTCAGTGACGTGCTGAACACATTTAAGAAATCATTCTTTGTTTCTTAAAACAAAGCCCATATATTATATTTGTGTGACAGCCATCCTAAACCAAATTTGTGCCCACACACCTGTCAGACAAAGAGCCACTTTACCCCGTCTGACCCAATTTACTTAGTTAATTACCTTTAAGCAAACATACAAAGAAAACCCCTAATAAGACCTGTTACTGGGAGTCACATGGTCAGTAAACTGTCAGCGTATGTGTCGCTTTAGAACAAACATCCTATGAAATATAGACGTTT
>NW_005194062.1:0-1119 GCF_000239375.1 Pundamilia nyererei | reverse complement strand
TTTTTTTTTTTTTCCTTTTGCTCCGCTCTCCTGTTGTCTCAACCCTCTCCGGACTCACGGCTCACCTAATCGTTCATCCTGTCTGTCTTTCAGCTCCTCTCTGCTGCTCTTCTCTCCATCACCTCCTCTTCCTCCGTGTCAGGCCTTACATCATTCTTCCCCTCCATTTCTGCTCAGTTTTTCCAAGCTGTGTGGGATATTTTTTCCCATCCAGCAGAGCAGCGACTCCCTGAGAATAAAGAGAAAATATCCACATCGAAAAGAAAAACATGACTTTTTTTCCCTTTTTTTTGTGTGTAGGAACGTGGGCAGTCAGTGGGCTCTGGAGCAGGCAAAGTACAACCTGGTGAATGAGTACATGTTGGTCGGCGTAACAGAAGAGCTGGAAGATTTTGTCATGATGCTGGAGGCCGCGCTGCCACGCTTCTTCAAAGGAGCCACTGAGCTGTACAAAACAGGTGCTGCTCCTGCCACACAGTTTAAAGGAAAAAAATATATATATATATATAATTTGCTGCTTCAATCCTCTCGCTGCAATTTCAGGGCTAAATATTGTGTGTTTACGTGCTGCGGTTGCTCATTAGCGCTTTGAATCGCTCTCCTGTGATCGGCTGTGATCAAAATGCAGTCGTGCTGCTTCACTGATGTAGTTACAGATTAGTTATAATGAGTGCAGCCAGAATGAATAATGGGCAGCACAATAGGGTCCGGTGTGACAATCACGCCGATGCACAATGATTCAATATACCCGAGCGCATTAAACAATTAATCTGAAGACTAAGTCTCACATTCAAATGTCACGTCGTCTTGATCTGTCTCATTTCTTTGTGCACGGGTACAGCTAATGTTTACTAAATTACTCAGCTAGCACCTGGTTGCCAGGTTTCTGGCATTAGTAAGTTATCTGTGACTTTCAATCTGGTCAAACCGGAGGACTGTCGATAACGCATGACCGTTTGTGGTGCTTCTTTCTGTTTGTTTGTTTTTTATTTCTCTGACTACTGCACAGTGATGATGCACAGTCACTGTGCCTAGTCAAGTGTCAGGCAATTAACAGTTAATTAAAGAACTACTTATTTTACAGTGCGTGGTTTTTGTTTTGGGTTTGTTTGGTTTTTT
>NW_005194061.1:0-1119 GCF_000239375.1 Pundamilia nyererei | reverse complement strand
AATCGATTATAAAAACCCACCCCTAGCTCAGACGTTTTTTATATAACCATTCAAAACTATTTACAGAACAATCAGGTGTTCTGCATCAAATAAGAAGGCACACAAATGATTTATGCAACTCCAAAAAATAGTTTGTGTCACTATAACACAGATGAGAACAGCACAGGGATAAACCTGCAGGTCTGACAGCAGGTGTGCCACTCAGCGTTAACACTGCAATCTGCCTTTGGTGGCTTTAAGGCAGCAACTGTGACGTTCACTAGTAGAACTGACACACAAAACAAAACAATGACTACACTACACACTAACTACACAAGACAACACACTAACTTGAGACTCCAAACACGGGAAACGTCACAAATATCTCACGTATCAAAACTCGATCTCTCTCTCTCTTTCGCTCACTCGCTCTCTCTCGCCAGTCACTCTAAAACTTCCCACTCTTCCCAAACAACCAAATTGCACATGTTGCTGTATCATTTTTGAATTGGTCGACATGGTACATTTTTCCACCAATAGGGAAGAAGTGTTTTTTCTTTTTTCACTCACAAGCAAAGCGTGTTTGCTAGCGCTCTCCTTAGAAAACGCTGTTTTACCAACACAATTTAAAACCTGGTACATAGTTTGAAGTCCGCAAGTTCGACCCAAGTTGAAATGGAGACTCTGGGTCCGTCGACCCCAGAGGGTTAATCAGAAAGCCTTAGGTTGGCTAGTTATGTATCGGGCTAATGTTTAAAGCTTTCACTTGAGTAAATTAACTCATATTACTGCTAAGCAATGTTAGCTAAGTTCACAGCATATTCCATAATAGCGCTGCCATACTGCATCACACTCAGTGCATTTCAATCATTTCTCCAGCGAGTTTGATACCAAACTAATAATCATTATTTTAAAAAATAGCATGTGTAACCTACACGTACTGGAAAATTATTTACTAGGACTCACCTATCATGACTGGAGAGCGCAAACTCCGCCATTACCGTTTTCCATCAACACTCATTAAAACTAGTGATTTGCGGATCGATCCTGAAATATCGATTCCTCCGATACCAGTCATTTATGTTCTGGAATCGATTCTCACATTAAAATATCGATATTTTAGTAATTTAGGGTAAATTT
>NW_005194060.1:0-1120 GCF_000239375.1 Pundamilia nyererei | reverse complement strand
GGGGGTGATGGTAACGATAATACGAGGAGACACGATGAAGAATATTTCTCAGTCTAATTAAAGTCGAATGAAATAGTTTTAAAACAAAATATACCTCAGATGTTAACTCTGAGGCCAGACTGCTTTAAGATTTTAAAAGAGGTATTTGAAAAAAATCAAGATGACAATTTAGTCATCAGTACTGCCTTTAAAGCAGCAGCTGAACGGCTTCTTAAAAGCTTTTAACACTGCTTAAAAAACCTGGCAAGTTTGGATTTCTTTGGAGGATTCAGGAAGACACCGAGATTCTTTGTTATGATCTTCCTAATAATGTCGTCAAAAGATGAATCTTCTGACATCATTACATCGAAGAGCTTGTCTGCAGATCCAAACTCCTTGATAAGACCTTTAGCTGTGGCCTTGACTAATTCACCCCTGTTATTTTTAAGAATTTCCAGGGTTTCGGTGCATCTCACTTCAGAAAGTACCAAATCTGTCAGATGGTTGATAACTAACTCTAATTTTTTTGTATCCAGACGATTTCTGGTATTTTTGTGCAAATTTTGTGCGATTTCTACGGCTAGACGAAGACCAAATTGATCGGCAATGGGCTTAGCATGAATTGACACTGATGTTTCTGACAGCTCTTCCTCTGGGTTTTCAGAGGTTGTTGGCTGACTTTGACCATCTGTGGATTCAGAGTGAGACACTGATGCCAGATCACTGCATGTATTTGAAACCAGGTCCGGGTCTTCTGCACTCACACAGACTGGCTGACTTTGACCCTCTGTGGGTTCAGAGTGAGACACTGATGCCTGATCACCGATATTCACTGCTAGGTGCTTCAGAATAGTGTCGTCAAAAGATGAATCTTCTGACATCATTACATGGAAGAACTTGTCTGCAGATCCAAACTCCTCGATAAGACCTTCAGCTGCAGCCTTGACCAATTCACCCCTGTTATTTTTAAGAATTTCCAGGGATTCGGTGCATCTCACTTCAGAAAGTACCAAATCTGTCAGATGGTTGATAACTAACTCTAATTTTTCTGGATCCAGAAGATTTCTGGTATTTTTGTGCAAATTTTGTGCAATTCTTGTGGCTAGAAGAGTACTAAATTGATTGGCAATGAGCTTAGCAT
>NW_005194059.1:0-1120 GCF_000239375.1 Pundamilia nyererei | reverse complement strand
ACTGCAGCAGCAACCAATCAACCCTGCCACATCATATTTTGTACAGGCACAAACATTTATTAAATCCGGCTTCAAAGTGTTAAATCAATCACATTTTGTAGTGTAGGGCTCAATGGTGTAAATTAGCCTTAGCCATCAGTAGTCATTCATGTCCACTTTGTGTGACAGAACTGTAAAGGTGCAGGTTCTCGGTTAAAAGGGACAATGGCGCCACCTACTGTATCAAATGTCACCCTGCACTGAATGGCAAAGGATTGCAGACGATAATAATAACAAGCGTAGTGGAGGTACGTCGAGGTAAATCGTCGTGGACTAAAATATGTTGATAAACTTTAATATCAATAAGTGGTGTTATGAGCACAGCACTTGATGTAGGACAAAAATGACTGCGTATTCAGCCAGACTCTAAAGCAGTCCTGTAGTTGTGGGTGTGCTTCCACAGGACAAGTTTTAATAGTTCTAATAGTTTCAAGTGTGGTTTCGCCCATAGTCCGAGAATACACGTGTTGACATAATTTTAAAAGTACAGACTTCAGGTTTTCCTGATTAAAATCTCATTTTTATGATATGAAACCAGGGTGAGACTGATGATAGTCTGATTGTACAGATTTCTCCTCTTTGTTATTTAGTCTTGATGTCTACTATTTATATTCCGGCACAGTTGGTGTGGCGCACCCACAATTTCGTTGTACGTGTACAGTGACAAAAAGTTATTCTTTTAAGAGCTATGCTAACGTTAGCATCCAGACAGCAGTAACAATCACCACTGTTAGCTAGTGGTGCTAGCTAACACCGGCTAGCTAGCTGTTAGTTAGCTTGGCATTTGGCCGGCCACTGCTCTTCGTTTTGGAGAGCAGATGCCGCCCACTCTATGCTATTATTTGACCGGTCATTCTGCACATAGATACAAATACCCATTCCTCTACTTTGACGTATCGCTTTATTGTCAACTGGGCTAACCGGTGTCGACTCAGCGTCCATCTTTGACATGAGGAGCTAGTAGGCCTTCTCAGGAACAGGGGTCGATCGGGTGGTCAGTATATGTCTACTACAGACACAATGACGGGTGTGGAAAGCGATGTTGTAGCCAAACATTGTCTTGATCTCAACTCCCCACCCC
>NW_005194058.1:0-1120 GCF_000239375.1 Pundamilia nyererei | reverse complement strand
TTCATATTTCTGTATAGTTTTCATAATTATATCCGGTTCATAGCCTGTACATACTCATAGTTATAGCATATTCATAACATACCTCCATGTACATTGTAACATACCCATAATAGACCCATTTCTGTAATATACTTACATATCTATATTATTGCTAATATATATTTTTGTAATATATCTATATCACTAAAGCACTTCTGGATGGATGCAAACTGCATGTCGTTGCCTTGTACTTGTGACACGTGCAATGACAATAAATTTGAATTCTATTCTATGTGTATGTGTGTATGCTACAGCAAGGGGGGAGCCAGGACGCCAGGTCAGGGGGGATATCATCACCCCCACCCGAGATTGGGTACCAAGCCCCAAGTGTGATAGGAGAAGGATTGTTGAGTGCGAGCAGGGGATTTTTTTATTATATATATATCTATATCTATATATCTATATATATAGATATATATATATATCTCTATCGGACTTTGATTTGGTGCTATATGGACAAATACGTCACCTGTGCTGTACAGCATCATCATTCCTTGCTGTGTGTTGCAAAGTGTCATTAAAAACAGTGGATGGAGACACAAAGACAAAGCCACATCAGAACAGACACCACATTTCTCTGCATGCAAAATACAAATGATCATCGAAATACTGAAATATTTCAGATTTAATATTGACCAGTTATTGATTATATTTATATTTATAATGGTTTGTTTTCATTTTTTTCATTGACAAAAATCCTTTTTTATCATCAACCCAAACCTGTTTCATTGTGCACATATGTGCACATTTCATGCTTGAATAAAATAGTTTCGTGACTTACATTTGGTCTGCAAACAGAGGTACTGTATCTGAAATGGCCAGTGCAATGTCTTTCAGAACAACAGATTTGTCTGCAATATGCAGCGTGGATTTCAGGCTTGCCCAGAAAGTCTGCTGCTTCCTATCATCTTTTGGCCACTCAAGGTATGTCTGCTGCCTCAGCAAACTTCTGAGTCTCAAATACTTCTTAGGAAGAGAGTCTGTCGGAATGGGCTCCAATAATATGAAGACCAGTGAGTCCCGATGGACACTGATGGCTCGGTGCTGAGCAAAGAAGAGCTCGTAGTTGCACCATTCGCTT
>NW_005194057.1:0-1120 GCF_000239375.1 Pundamilia nyererei | reverse complement strand
AAAAAAATATGTGAACACCTAAATTACAAGTTAAAATCAAAACACGAATACTTGACTTCTACAATTAGTGGATCTATTATGTCTGGTATGGTGTAGGCAGCACTTTAGTGACATGGTTTGGGTCCACATGCCCACTCAGAGATGAGGGTCACTGCAAATGAATCACCCTCATCCTACAATAAAGCGTTTTGGGAGTGGTCTCTTTCCGGAGGACTGCTATGGAGTTGTGACAGAATGGTAAGATGAAGATGATGTGACTCATATGCCATGACCTTCACAGTCACCAAATCTAAACCTCAGTGAACATCTATCGTAGCTTCTTATTACTATTTTCTGTTTTTGGACTGAATTTTTCAGCTCTTTTTACCATCAGCAGTCAAACACCCAGTCGGGAGATTGTTTTTTGAAAAGTGGAGTTCTGTCATCCTACGAGAGTTCAGAAGACTTCTAGCAATGCAAGGACACAATGAACATGTGTGCTTTACATAGACACTTTGTGCTGATTTTGCCTTTTTTTAAAAAAAAAAAAAAACAAAACCTGTTTGCATGAATCGAGTTAATGATTGTAGCAGAAGCATACTGGATTGAGAATCACCTTGTTAGGCAGAGCGCCTTGAAAGCCATGCAATTTATGTTTATTTTTAGATTATTTATTGTTGAGATCAAAGGGCAGATTCACTTTTTGAACACAGTGCAATTGTGATGACATAAAAAGATAATGCAGGTAAATTAGATGTTAATTTAAATTCTTTGAAAGTCCTAAGACCATAGTGCTTTACTGTGTCTCAGAGGTAATCCTCTTGTTTCTGCTTTATTTCTTATATATAAAAACATATTGTATATACAGGTATGCTCATATGCCATTTTAACCCTTTGCACCGTTTTTTGGTTGTAATTTATTGATTTCTGAGGAAGATATTAATATTTAGTGCAAACAAAAGTAATATTACTTTTTAATCTGTGCACTGCCTGCATATAGATATATCCAAAGAAACTTAAACCACACAATGGATACACAGATCCTTTTTCCCTCAATGACCTCTCTAAAGTATCCTGTAAAGAGCGCACACACAAACAGGTACAGGCCTCACTGCACAGTGTTCTCTCTAGTCCTTCAAAC
>NW_005194056.1:0-1120 GCF_000239375.1 Pundamilia nyererei | reverse complement strand
TGTTAAACATGCAGCTCACTATGTTACAACTACTATAATCGCGGATGTGCACCTTTGTGTCACTGGGTGCTATCAATCCGCTGTACCGACCCCCAGTCAACAAATGTGTTCCGGTTTTTACTTTGTAGTGACTTTGTCTTTCTACGAGCAGACTTAATGCCACTTTTTATTTAACACTTGGTTTTAGTTCAAAATATACTTTTCTTCTTCTGATATGCAAAGTTGAGCAGTCATTAGATTAAAATGCTTTGGCACAACTAGCATAAACATGAATGTTGATACTAGTTTTGTGCCAAAGCATTTTAATTGCTTTTTCCTCACTTGTGGTGCTCCTGGATGGATGACACTGTTAGCATTTGCCTATACTGCCTATGCCACAGGCAGGCCCTGCTGTGTCCTTCACATCCAGCTTTCCTAGCAATTCCCAGAGGAATTTCCATCAAAGCTTTCTTCAATCTAACTCCTAATTTGATGGCTCCATAGCCACCTTTTTATCTGCCTTTATATAATGCAACTATTGTAGGAAGTGCTGTGCATAAGATGGAGTTGTACAGGAGGTAGGTAGGAATGATTTCCTGTGGTGTTCAGAGGGGATTTTTGGTCATCTCAGTCTCTCACTAAACACACTCCGGTGACTGGTCAGCACATGATGGTGTGGGTCAGGGGTATTGTTCAGGATTTGACTTATGCACAAAACAATTGTGGTCACATATTTTTCAGTAGGTGGGATAACAGAATCCTCCAGAAAGAGGAGCAGAGATATACTGAGCATGAGACAAGCTTTATTAGTGCCAGAGCTGGGAAATGCACCGACATGGGCAGAGCAGGATAAAATAAATAACAATAACAACAACCTTATTATATTACGATAATAATAAATAGAATAGATACAAGGATAAAATAATTTTTGACTAATAGCGAAAGAGAGTGATTAACAGTGAGATGGCTGGGTGTTTTTAGCAGGTATTGAGTATTACACATTGAGATACTCGGTGATCAGTTTGTGGGTGTGTGTATTCACGTGTTCATTCACTGCTGTTGTTGTAGAGTCAGTAACTGTAGAAGGAAACTGAGTCAATGCAGACTAAGAGATCAGAGCCAAAGTGTGGAAGCGAGCTGC
>NW_005194055.1:0-1120 GCF_000239375.1 Pundamilia nyererei | reverse complement strand
AGTGTACCCACGATGGGGTATTTCGCAACCCCAATGCACATTCGTAAGTTACGATGGCAAACACTGGGGTCTGGAGGGACCCCGAACCGCCGGAGGAAACAACTCTCAACTTCACATCATCATCATCATCATCATCATCTCCTTCTCGGCAGTGTTCACGTAAACCACCCTAAACAAGGACCTTGGACTCTCCCTGCCTCCTAGTCCACCTTCCTCTTTCTGCTCCGTTCTCCTGCTCCTCGCAGGAGAGCGCTTAGCCGGATGGGCCCCAGGTTATGCGTAAACCGGCCTAAGTGAGGACCTCGGACTCTCCCTGCCTCAGCATCCTCCTTCCTCCTTCTCCTCGGTTCTCCTGCTCCTCGCTGTCGGACGCATAGCTTTGCAAAGGGCAGTGTTCGCGTAAACCGGCCTCCATGAGGATCTCGGACTCCCCCTGCCTCCTAGTCCTCCTACCTCCTTCTGTTCCATTCTCCTGCTCCTCGCAGGCAAGCGCTTAGCTGCTGGGCCCCGGGTTACGCAAAAACCGGCCTTCGCGAGGACTGGGGGTGCTTTCTACTCTGTGGGTACACTGTGACCCCTTACTAATTGCGATGGGGTATTTCGCAACCCCAATGCACATTCGTAACTTACGATGGCAAACACTGGGGTCTGGAGGGACCCTGAACCGCCGGAGGAAACAACTCTCAACTTCAGATCATCATCGTCTCCTTTTCGGCAGTGTTCACGTAAACGGGCCTCAGTGAGGACCTCGGACTCTCCCTGCCTCCGCATCCTCCTTCTTTGTTCTGCTCCGTTCTCCTGCTCCTCGCAGGCGAGCGCTTAGCCGGATGGGCCCCAGGTTACGCGAAAACAGGCCTCCGTGAGGACCTCGGACTCCCCCTTTCTTCTAGTCCTCCTTCCTCCTTCTGTTCCTTTCTCCTGCTCCTCGCAGGCTAGCGCTTAGCCGGGTGGGCCCCGGGTTACGTGTAAACTGACCTTCGCGAGGACCGGGGATGCTCTCTACTCCACGATTACTATGGGGTCAAAGTGTACCCACGATGGGGTATTTCGCAACCCCAATGCACATTCGTAAGTTACGATGGCAAACACTGGGGTCTGGAGGGACCCCGAACCGCCGGAG
>NW_005194054.1:0-1120 GCF_000239375.1 Pundamilia nyererei | reverse complement strand
ACACACACACACACACACACACACAACAGGAGTTATAAGGTTAATAGGCATCCAGTCAGTTATCTAGTTAGTACCTTGGCACATGCACATATGACAAAATAAGCAGCTTTCAAACAGAACAGTGGTAACAACAGCAGGCTACGGACAATTTTAAATTTTAGATTATAAATAGACTGTATAAATTTCAATGGGAGCAACAGGATGGTCAAATATCGCTGATTTTACTACAGAGTAGGACAGATTGTAGGGAAGCAAACATCGTTGGGAAACACGTTTTCAACACTGCAGGTTACCTGGTGTAATGTTTTTCAGCTAAAAAAGAAAACATGGTCTGACTCCTACCAAACTATATAAAGAGTAACTGAAGGTTAAATGCAGCCAAAATGTCCTGTTTTAAGCCAGGCACTTACACCTCTGCTCCACTGCGTCTCAGCTACTGGCAGAAAGGGCGCTAGAGCAAGAGCCGGGGAGAGGTGAGCTGGAACAAACCTTTTTTTTTTCTTTTTTTTTTGAGGGGGGATATCTATACTTTTGTTGTTAAAACATTATGTCTCAACCAAGTATTGTATGGTTTTTATATTTTTAGTAGTGTGTGACACAAACAGCAAATATTGCCAAAAAAAAGTAAGAAATCTTTGGGGGTGCTTTGATTCATTTTGGGGGTGCTTCAGCACTTCCAAAAATGGGCTAAAAACGCCCCTGGACTAATTTAATAATCTGCGCATCGTTTAAAGCTTTATAAGATCCTGAAAGACGAGGAATAAGTAGTAGGATTTATGAGTGTAATAACGGACTAAAAAAAATGATGTCAGCAATTCATGTACAAGGATGCCAGCTGCCGTTAAGCACCACAGAAGAAGAATAAACAGTCTCTGGTATCGTAGCTGTGACCAAATTTAGGGGCCACATCCTTCGGAGGCTGCATTTGTAGGCCTGTTACATCACAGCAATGCAACGAAGACTGTCCAAATTCAAAGACTCCCCCAAATGCGGCCGACAAATGCATCCTCCTTTTCTGCAGATTTGAAGGATTGGTCGGGTGTATTCTTCGTGGCCCAACCTATCCCAGAATTCATAGCGCAGCCCAGCAAATTCGCCATTGTTGGAAATTAGTTTTAAT
>NW_005194053.1:0-1120 GCF_000239375.1 Pundamilia nyererei | reverse complement strand
TTTGCCAAGAAAAATGAAAATGAAAAGTTCATTTCATGTTTGTTACAATTACTTTATCATAATTTGCTACACATTTGCAAATACAATGATACATATATATAGCAAAAACTAGATCATAACTCTCATACTCGTCCGTGTCAGTAAATTTCTGAGGTGCTGAAAGACTAAGTAGAACCTAACTATGTAATATGTGAAATTAATATTTATCTTTTCATGTCCTTACAGATGGAAAAAAGCCAATCAAAGAACTTTTCCACACACTGTTAAACTGTTCTTTTTTTAAAGACTGCTTTTGGTCTGTTATAACCAGAGATGGGCAGAAGCATGTAATCTTATGACTTTTTCAGGTAATGAGTAAAGTAAGGGATTAGTATTGCAAAAAAGTAATTAGATTACTGTTATTTTCCCATAAGCACCCTGCGTTACTGCGTTACTAAACCATGATTTTGTTTGTGAAAGTGTCTCATGACAATGACGTACGAGCGTGCGACGCCCGTGGCAGCAACAGACGTGTGTAGATCAACATTTTTTGATTATGCAGAAAGAATCAAATTGGGCTGAAAGGTCTATTGCTTTATTACGTATTCAGGTTGTGTATCACGTTTTAAAAAACTAACAACGTAATAAGGTAACTAATTACTTTTGAAAATAAGTAATCAGTAAAGTTACAGGATTACTTTCTTGGAGAAGTAATCAGTAATTAGCAGTGTTGGGACTAACACGTTATTAAGTAACGCATTACAGTAACTACGTTATTATTGTGGTAACGAGCACGGTAACTAGTTATTATGCCAAAATCAGGAACGCGTTACTCGTTACTGGGATTTAGATAGGGTCGTTACTCGTTACTTCGTGTGGTGGCTATCGCGGAGTTTCCACAGATTCAGTAACATTAGCAAGTGGTGGAGGCCAGCAGGTGGATGAAGGAAAAGGGACGCAGAAGGAAAAGAGACCCGAGGCGGCCGCCGGTCCAAGTGTGAACTGAACTTCAGGTAAGAAGTTATGACCTGCAGTCTCTCTGGGTCAGATATATACCAAGTTTAGGTGGAGTTTATTTTCGTTATTCTGACTTTTTTCGTACTGCGTGCTAGCTAGCATGACGGAGTTTCTATACAGCTGG
>NW_005194052.1:0-1121 GCF_000239375.1 Pundamilia nyererei | reverse complement strand
CTTGGGCAAGACACTTCACCCGTTGCCTACTGGTGGTGGTCAGAGGGCCCGGTGGCGCCAGTGTCCGGCAGCCTCGCCTCTGTCAGTGTGCCCCCAGGGTGGCTGTGGCTACAATGTACTGGTAGCTTGCCATCACCAGTGTGTGAATGGGTGGATGACTGGATATGTAAAGCGCTTTGGGGTCCTTAGGGACAAGTAAAGCGCTATAAAAATACAGGCCATTTACCATATCATATGCAAAGGCTCCCCATTTCTCTCTCATTTTATATGGCAACTTGCACAAAATGATTTTCATGTTCACTGGCATAGGGTTAGGGTCATAGGTTTTCATGACATTACAACTCCCACGTAAGAAAAGAGAATATGCTTGCAATGATTTCACATCTTCATTTTTAATTGCAGGCCAAGAGAATGCCTTGTCAATGTAAGCAGTTGCAATTTTATATTCATTTCCGAATTGTTCTTTGAGCAGTTGCTTTGCTTGTATATAGCCTTGTCCTGCAGCCATATGTTGACAACTGCGTACCAGCTCTCTCGGCTGTCCTGTTGTAAACTGCTCCAAATAATACAAGCAGTCCTTCTTATTGGCCTTTTCTTCCACTCCTTGTTCAAACGCATTAATGAAAGAGATGTACTGAAGAGGATCACATCGAATACAGGTATTTTCCTGGATGGTAATGACGATGAACGCTGATGGTGAACAAGGGTTGCAGTTATTTCATTTTGTCTTTGTAAAATGGTACAAATGTCCTCCGACCGTCTTTCTCCCGCTGTAGGAATTGACCTGGGCGATGGAGGATCCACATTCTGAAATTGCGTTGTGATGACCGTTTGAGCTTGTGGCTCACTTTCAATTTCCGTTCCTGGCGGGATCATTGCAGATATGTTGCTTTCAGTCTGTACTATTTGCATTGCAGGTTTATCTTCATTGACTGGTGTACTAGGCTTGACTGCGGCTGAAGCAGCTGTTTTCCTGATTTCCCTTTCATAATATGAATTCATAGCATTGGATGATATGTTAGATATACTTTGAACTTCAGCAGCTTGGAAAACAGCTAACTTTGCAGAAGAGGCAGAAAGCAACGCTTCAAGCTCAAGCTGTTCACGTTTCCTCCTTAGCT
>NW_005194051.1:0-1121 GCF_000239375.1 Pundamilia nyererei | reverse complement strand
GTAAGCACTGGAGGTGAGTTCAATGTCTCGGCTGTATCTCTTAAATCAGCTCGAGAGAGAAAAACATGCTTTAAATACTACGCATAGAGGATGCAGCAGAATGTCTAATGAACCGCATCGGGCTCGTTTTCAAGACAACAACAACAAAAATGACGTCTGTGAAACAGCCTTCACAATAAAAGCACAGTAACATCTGGCTCGCAGCAGGTGGAGCTGATTGAAATGCTCCTCTTTAATTGAAATCGTTATGATGAATAATTTATCATTTTGTGAACGTTCCTAACCAGAGCTTAACTTTTCTGTGGGGTGACAAACGCTCCCACTGCTGCTCTGACAGGTGGAGCTGCTCTCAGGTGGAGCTGCTCTGACAGGTGGAGCTAAAATATTTAAAGGTATCAAACAGGAAGGACAGTGAAATGGTCTCACAAAGGAAAGCCCAGCAGTCAAACTGTGCCAGTCAACATATTACATCTGTTAGAGCTACGATGCTGCGTCACTGATCATCAGACCTCTTTTTAAACAATATCACACTTTTATTCAGCAGCAACAACCAGACCGGTGGCAAAGCGTGAGCCACAAAGCAGCCAATGAAATGAACACGTAACAGTAACATCAAAGAAAAATGGGACTGAACTAAAATGATGAGCAAATGATCACATCTCCATGACCTGAAATCAGACTTTAGTCTACATGGACACGAACGTGTTCATGAAAATGAAGAAAATTCAGGATATTTGAAGGAAAAATGGCAACAACATATTTCCATATACATCAGTAGGTTTAATGAGCTCGGTGAGTACAGCTGTATCGTGTTTGGTTTAGTAGCACCGTGTCAGTCCTTCATTTGGAGCACAGGTAAGGACAGCAAGAACTAAACTCTGTGGACCCGTCTGCAGGTTATCGTGATAAACACGAGAACCAGTGAACCTCAGAGACACCTGCAGGTCTCACTCCTGTTTTATCCCAGCACAGAACAAGACGGTGAATCTGGGTTCAGACAGGAAATATCCATGTAAAGAACAAATTGGAGAAATCTTTATTTGTAGTTAATGCTAAATCCATCCACACAACAGGAAACAACAAGGACAGAGGACAAGAGAGCAAGTTTAGGAAACTGGAAA
>NW_005194050.1:0-1121 GCF_000239375.1 Pundamilia nyererei | reverse complement strand
TGACCTTAGAACTGAAGAAGCTTCTCGGATGAGAGGTGAAACGTCTTCAAGCAACTTAAAGAAGTCCAGACGCTTTTCTTTGCAAGCTCCTTTGACAAGTTAGAAAATGTCACGGCTAGCAAGGCAAGCCATGTGGAGGTGAGATACGACCCAAAATGCAGGCACTGACTTAAATGAGAGTGAGCTTTATTTACACAATGACAATACAAACAGAAGTGGTGATGGCATGTGCAGAACCTAAAGGGAAACCTTTGGGAGGTAACACAAAGACCAACAAGCAGAGAAAACAGCACGGAGGAACACAGACAGACCAGTAAAAAGAAGGAGAAAACACAGGAGCAGTCAGGGAATGAGAAACAGGAGGGAGACACAGCTGGGGTTCATTAAACATAACAAGACAAGGAGAAGCAAAACTAGACACATAGGACTGGGACTATCAAAATAAAACAGGAACTAAGAGACAATTCACAAAGATGCGGACTTGACATGGAGAGACAGACTGAAGGAACATGGCACATGGAACACAAGGAAGACAGTGACTTAAACTAGAAACCAGAATAACAAATAACATCAAGAGAACAAAACCACGAATAACCAATAATCTGGAAATAGAAATTAAACCCAAAACACTGGGAAACATGGCTTTATAAATGATTTTTAAATGATCAAACGAATTATTGTCAAGTCAGTCTGTGAACTGAATTATATTCTCTTTTTGATAAATACAACTTAATAATTTTTCATTTTTCTTTACAATGTTTTTGTAAATCCTGTCAGTTCAGTATTTTTGTTATTGTTGAATTTATATTTAATTCTTCTAATAATTGTCTATTAAAAATCATTAAACTATGGATATCTTTACTCTATTATTAATTACTATCTCATTTGAACTTTATTAGTGCCTGCTTTAAATTTAATTAATATGCTTTATTACTGCTTTTGCAACACTTCTCATCTGATAGTGGATTTATACTGGTTTTAAAGTCAGGCTGGGAGATATACAGTAGATGTGTTTATATACTTTATAAATATTAATATTTTCATTTATTAGATTGGTGAATGCACTTGAGTCTCATATATCTCTGACCATACAGACTCGTATCCTGGTGACTCATGGCATA
>NW_005194049.1:0-1122 GCF_000239375.1 Pundamilia nyererei | reverse complement strand
CGTTCCATCCTGCGGTGTGCCCAGTGCACCTCCAGTTCTCTAATTATACAATGGTATTATACCAACTATTTCTACAGAAGTTTTAAGCAGTGGATCTTTAGTATTTATTTTGGCAATACAATGTTGTGATATGACAACTTTTGCTTTGCAAACACTCATCTACTTCTACAAAATGAAACATAGAAAAACACAAAGGGAAGAAGATGACTACAAGTGTTCCACTGAGTGTTTACTCACACAATAATTGTTTAACAAGGTTATATAATATAATTATATATTTTGTAATCCTGTGTTCTTGTTGTTGTCCTGGTATGATAAAGTGAAACAAATATTTGGATCTTAAACATAATTTTAGTTTAAAAATCTATCTTTACACACACACACACACACACGCGCACACACACAGTAACGATAAACCCACCTTTGCAATGCTGACAAACATTTATCCCTCTGGGGTACAGAATGTTTAATTAATATGTGATCATGGAATTTATCAGTTGTTGCAGAAATGTTCTTATAATCAACAATATTCTGTTTTTCTAGAGATAGAGACAGCTTTAGTTTGAATCTTTAACAATCTTGGCATAGATCTAACAAATTGCTGGATTTAAATCCCTTTTCTTCGCCATTTTGATGCTTTGTTGCAGCCTCGTCAGGTCTTTTTGGCCATATCTACATGCACTGAGTTGCTGTTGGACACACACCAGTGACAAAAAAGCAGTTGGGACTGTGCTGATTATACTTTAAATGCTTAGGTTTATCAAGAATAGCTTTTTAACAAGCATAACTATAACATGTAGGGAACAGTGTTCGAGTTAACAAAATGGGCAGTTACAATACAAGATGAAAGAAAATGAGAGCTTCTGCAAAGCCCAGGAGGAGGCAAATGTGACAGGAAGTCTACATTTGAATCTATTCTGTACTGACCAATCAGAAGCATCTTACTGTCTTACCGAATACAGTGATTTCACCTCCTTCATTCTGTGAAATACCAGCAAAGTCCTCAACAAGGAGCAGTGTCACGATGGTCATGTTATGGATTGTATTGCTTTTTCTTCATCAAGGATGTAAGTGAGCATTTTACTTTACTAAAAATGTTATAAATTGAGAATTTATTGTCAA
>NW_005194048.1:0-1122 GCF_000239375.1 Pundamilia nyererei | reverse complement strand
TTTAGCCCCTAGTCTGGCCCCAACGCTTGCACCCACTCATGCAGACGTACCAGATCAGGTATGCACGAGGTGCAGTTGGGTACGCAAGCCAGTGAAGAGACTGGATTTGTAGACACTGGGGTAATGGGAGGGAAGGAAGGACTGGGGAGTGGGAATGCTGTACTGCTACTGTTTTGCACTTATGTTTTGACCTGCAACCATTGCTGCTTTTACCTGGTTGATGTAATTACCCTAATGGTTTAACATGTTTAATAAGTCCTGTTTTGTGGACACTGCCCTCCAGGCCGACAGCAAGTTAATTGTACCTGGGTCCTTAAGAGACCCGAACAGAAGCTATTATAGAGTCACATGTTATCATTGTCTCGTTGCTGTTCCATTTTGGGTTTGTTATTGGAACTAACATGAAAAGGGGGGAGATGTAATATACTGGGTTATGTTAATGCCTGTGTTGAGTGGGTGGGCATTGCAGCTTTACGCCATCTGATATGCTTTACGGCAGGGCTGCCTAGTGGCAGTTTTTACTCCTAGCTGTCGTACCCGTTGTTGTGCCTTTATAACTGATGCTGAGCATACATTCAATAAAGCAGCGTTATAAGGAAAGCTGCCGAGGGGTCATTCTACAAGGACCACAGAAAAAGTCAAAGAAGAAGACTGGAATGGACAGGTTTTAGGAACGTTTTAGTGTGGCTGTGACCAGATGATACGTGAATTTTACAGCGTGAACCCAGTGGATTGTCTGAGATCAAACAGAGGATGGATGTTTTTTGAAAAAATCTTTCTTTGTATTTAGATACAAACACAACCGGCTCTTGATTTGGATTCCTAGTGGCTGTGATAACGGATTCTCCTGGAGGGAAAAAAGACTGCAAACAAAACTTGTGGCAATGTGGGCTCAAGCAAGTTCTTATTTTGAAACCGGTCAGCTGTTGGTTTGATATTTTTTAACCAACTAGTGGTTTGAAGTGGTCATCAGAAATGTACAGACTGATCTACACAGGGATTTCAAAAAAAGATTAGAGACACTGGGTATGTCCAGTGAGTGATATTGGTGAGAGTGTTGCCAAGTTGTGACTTGAACAGGCTCCTTTCCAAAAGTTGGGGTGCCAAATTGCTTAGTGAGCT
>NW_005194047.1:0-1122 GCF_000239375.1 Pundamilia nyererei | reverse complement strand
AATATCGACTCCAGGGCTCCGGCTCTCGAAGGACCAATTAATGATAGGTTTGTAGCTTGAACCTATCCGCTGGAACTTTGAGGACAATATAATTGCACAGCAAAGTAAGACACGAGTAGGCAAAGTTCTTCATGTTTCTCGTGCACAGGAGAGAACCGGACAAACGCCGTTCCTTCGCTTGACCCCAGTTGCTCTCGTCCGTTCTCCCGTAACACTGCTCTTTTATTGAGGTTACATGAATATGCATAGGTTCATTAACATATGACGTCTACATACACACAAAGAGTACAAATTATTATACACCTCTAAGCATATATGGTTAAATATTTCTAAGCATAAATGACAATCAACAATACAAAACCTAACACAGGATTTGTAGCTGTTTGAGCTAAGATTTTCAAGTTATTCACATAATGAAAACCTATACTTTGTTTCGGACGAGTTCCCTATTCAAATGCATGTAATAGCGAGAAACGCACTGTCTTGGTGAAAGAAAGCGTTTTTGTACAACTTCATATAAATAGCTGTAATTTTTGATAGAAGAATCAGATATACGTATTCATGGCTTCCGCTTATAGAATTCAATATCCCCGTGCTGGGCAAACAGCTTTTGCAGCTGTTTGAGCTAAGATTTTCAAGTTATTCACATAATGAAAACGTATACTTTGTTTGGGCGAGTTCCCCATTCAAATGCATGTAATAGTCAGAAACACACTGTCTTGGTGAAAGAAGGCGTTTTTGTACAACTTCATATAAATAGCTGTAACTTTTAATAGAAATGTGAAATGTGGATGGTATTGGTCAGCACCACACACCCTGGTGTAATGTGAATGGCCTTAGCCAACACCACTGGCCCAGGTGAAATGTGGATGATATCTGTCAGCACCGCAGTCCCAGGTGTAATGTGGATGGCATCAACGAGCAGCTGAGGACCTGGTGGGGTGAAGATAGCCTTACAGGAAGCACTGTCCCCGGTGTAATGTGGATGGTCTCAGCCAAAATCACAGGCCCTGGTGTATTGTGAATGTCCCTAGCCAGTAGCAAATGCCCTTGTGTATTGTGGATCGCATCAGCCAGCAACACAAGCCCTGGTGAAATGTGGATGGTATCAACGAGTAGCAA
>NW_005194046.1:0-1122 GCF_000239375.1 Pundamilia nyererei | reverse complement strand
AATTGGCCAATCCAACACCTTTCATTATATATACCCTTCCTAAAAAAAAAAAAATCCATCGGCCCATAAAAACAAAAAATCGCCAGCGGCCCACCAGGCAAATGCCCGGTATGCCCGATGGCCAGTCCAGCTATGCTGGTCACCACTGATCCATGTGTTTGCAATTTGTGGATAAAGGCTCTTAGTATGGTTCAGCTTTCCAAACATGTAATACACCGCAGTTAATTTCTGTTATGAGGGGGGAAACCACTTTTTCCCACAGGGCAATGTGGGTTAGGTTTTTTTGGCCCCAGGGTCTCCTAAATGTCCCTTGCTCTACTTTTAAAATCAGAGGCGATCATGCTTTTGAGATTGTGGTGCCCAAACTCTAGAATAGCCTTCTCATCGTATCAGGTGAGGCGATTCTTGTATTTGTTTTAAATGAGACCTTAAACACATTTTTGTTGGTTAGCTTTCCCTTAAAATTTTCCCCTGGATATTAGACTGCAGTTTGCATGTTGGAATAAATGTCTGACCTTATGTGTCTGTTGTCCTGAATTATTTGATGTTGGACTGAGAACAAACAATCAAGAGCTGATCACGTTCAAACAATAACAGTCTTTTATTATGCACATACTGTATATGGGAAATATATGCGCTACCACCCAGAGCGCAGTCTGGCAGATCTCAAAAAAGAAATACACAAGCTTCACTATTTAAACACCCTGTATGCGTAAGCAGAGTATATTATCATGCATCAGTGATATTTAGCTGCATCGCCTTTTATAGTATTGGTGTTTATACCTCACTAAAGGTTTCAACGGTCTTTCACCCCCAACTGTTTCCTGTTTCTCATTGTGAGGCCCATGATCGTGTTAAGCACATCCTGTTCTAACTTTACTGTATGCAGTTACAAGCAGACCATTTCTTTTAATACCCTATGATTATGTGCACGTATGTTTAAACATGTATGCTTATCTTTAATATTTGGTTCTTGTTCAAACCATGAAGTTCTATACATTTATAATAATAATAATAGTAATAACTTTTCAAGTTAAACATTACAGCATATTTGGAGTATATTTGGAGAGTTTTTCATTATTTTTCAGGTGATGCAGTCGCTGCGATTTGCTCTGCAGCCGG
>NW_005194045.1:0-1122 GCF_000239375.1 Pundamilia nyererei | reverse complement strand
GATTCCTCTACAGATATCAGATGTAGACCACAGATGGAGAGGATCATCATCAGCATACTGTCAGTGTCTATATCTGAAAATAAAGATTTTTAACAACTCGGTGATTTGTTGACTTTCTGCCTAAAAACAAAAAATAGAGACAGTAAAAAACACGGACATTTACTTACTTTGAGTCACACGTTTGTGAAATCCTCGACACATTTAGCAATCCAAGTACAGACATGGATTTAGGTGCACACACAAAATGACATTTACAGACACACATGCATTTGCTGCAACAATATCCACATAGAATCCTCTTTCACATGAGTTGGACAATGAAAGGAAAGTTCCACGTGCGAATTATGGAGAAAGCTGTAAGATGTCAGCATCACCAATCGATGGAAGCAAATCTTACATTTTAACATTAGCTTTTTAAAATTGTATTTATTGTCCTCTCTGTCATCCTCTGCAGGAGTCCTCAGGGTCCATTTCTTGTTCAAAACACTGTGCTGTACATTATGATTCAAATAAAGACTCCAAGGTAGAGTGAATTAACAAATAGTGAATGTTTACTAAGGGTTACGTTGCAAAGATCCAACTAACTCCAAAGGTTAAATTAAAAAAAGAATCAGCAAACCAAAGTCCAGGTAGTTTCAGGAAACACCAGGAGTCTAATCAGCTCATCAGAAAAGAGGACAAAACAGGAAATACCAAAATAAAACAAAATGTACCAAAACATGTTCCTTTAACACCTGATCTGAAAACATCTGCAGGTTTCATTTAGAAATAAGTTGGATTATTTGTACAAAACAGTAGTTACAGAGCTGCAGTGGTAAACACACAAACAAACCAGGAGTTTTAAGCTAGAATACAAAACAAAATATGACAAGAATTAAAGCAGGATAATAAATATGACTTAAATTTCAAGTTAAAAAGTACTGGAGCAAAGACCCAGGCCTGAGAACAGTCCATGGACCTGAGAAGGAAGGAGAGGGACTGAGGAAATATCCAGAGGAAACATTATCTATATAGCAGATGTTTGGTGTTTTTTCTCCAACATCAGATCTGAAAGCATCTGCAGGTTTGAATTTTTAGAAATAATCTGAATGCTTTGAAGAATCCCTTAGTTACAGAGCTCCA
>NW_005194044.1:0-1122 GCF_000239375.1 Pundamilia nyererei | reverse complement strand
AACAACTACGATGTCCAAGTTGACATACTCAAACAACAAAATAAGGCCTTAGAAAATACGGTTAGTGACCTTACCAAAAAGATGTGGAATGGACGGGAAGCGATGAGACAAATGGAAAAGAACTTTCAAGAACAAAGGAAGCTACTCGAAAATCTCCGAGGAGAATTCGAGGAAATTTAGCACAACTAGGACTTTGGCCCTCCCTGTTAAAGCTGGTTAACGCAGGTTCAATAGGGAGGGGTGGGGTGGGGGGTATAACTTAGACAATGGAAGTTCATTTGATTTAATTGGCCCAAAATGAGTGACTGCACCCAGACACTCAGTAGCAAAAGAATTACAGAGATTCAAGAGAGAAAACTGTTTCTGCATAGACTCCTATAGTACTGCAAGTCGTGTCATCGCTTGGTGTCCTGCATAGAGTGCAGGTTTAAGGTATCTACGTATCTTTCAGAATTAGAAGCTATGCTGCGTCAGGGGTTATAACAGCTGTGCCCCCCCCAACCGGTCGAGGCAGATGGCCGCCCCTCACTGAGCCTGGTTCTGCCGAAAGTTTCTTCCTGTTAAAAGGGAGTTTTTCTTTCCCACCGTCACCAATGGCCTCGATGACTGATAACCTTCACAGACACTGTCATCAAGGGTTTGCTCACAGGGGATCATCTGATTGTTGGGGGGTTTTCTCTCTTATATTGTATGGTCTTTACCTTACAATATAAACAGCCGAGAAGCGGCTATTTTTGCGATCCGGTGCTTTAGAAATACATCTTAGCTGAACTGAACTCCATAACATCTGGACCGAAATGCCTACACACAACGGTAGGCATTTCAATCAAGAGCTCTGTCCAAAACGTTCAATGACAAGCATCAGCACCAGGATTGTTTTTTAGCTCACCAACAGTTCATGTTCCATACCCAGTTTTTATTGTGACTGCAACTTTGTAAGACTGGGTTGGGAGATGTTCTTGTGGTGAGCTTTTATTCACATAATTGGTTTCTTTAATAGTGAAATAAAATATATTTGTATAACTGGAAACAGCGTTCTCATGTGTGATTATCACATTGTATTCTTTAAACCATGTAACAGAATATATAATATATATAATTTACTCATAGTAATATTAATAT
>NW_005194043.1:0-1122 GCF_000239375.1 Pundamilia nyererei | reverse complement strand
GGACCGGTGGCCACAAGAAAGCCCAAAGGCATTACGGCGGAGATGATCAGCAGTATCCTACCGACGAGCGTGGTTGGGCCGCGACGCCCCGGGAATACAGCTGATCTACACGGGAGCGCACGGGAAAAGCTGAAGGTTTTCCAGCGCACGGAGGACGTCGGTACGGAGGAGTAACACCTGTGCCCCACCCGCCCCGTTTCACTGTTAAAATGAACATAAGACCAACGGAACAACAGGTGCGCTGGGCTGCTGATCAATACAGGGGGATATATGGTTGGATGGCCTCCTCCCCTGGCCGTGATGGAATATGGCACGTTGATACCCCTTTGATCATAGAGTGGTGAGGGTCCGATGCAGGTGACTCACATGTTTTTTGTTTTTGTTTTTTAGTTTCCCTTTTTCTTTTAAAATAGGAAACGAGAGGGGCCCCACGCTGTGGCATTTCCCCCGGACTGAGAGGAGAGAGAAAAAAAACCTCTCTTATGGAAGACCTGGTTTATTTGGTTAAGACAAGTTCTGTCTTTGTTCATGTGTGTTTATTATGTGTTCTGAGGGCTGGGAGTATTGTTATGTTGGTGCAGGAAAATAAGGTGGAAATATATAGAACATATGCGGTATTTATAAGGTATTGTCTTTGAATGTAAATGGTATAAAGAATCCCATTAAGAGGAGTAAGATAGTTTCAAAGCTAAAAAGGGAAAAAATTGATATTGCATTTCTACAAGAAACGCATCTCTCAAAGGAAGAACATGAGAAGTGGAAGAGAATGGGATTCAAAAATATCTATTATGCCTCACATAGATCTGGCAAAAAAAGAGGAGTGGCCATTCTGATACCGAACAAGGTTGGTTTTGAGTTTACTGGAGAACATAAAGATAAAGAGGGAAGATTTGTGTTGGTGAAAGGGAAAATGGAACAGGAAGACGTCACGCTGTGTAATATATATGCACCCCTTGGTAGTAGTACAGGGTTCTATAAGGAGATATTCAGTCTTATTGCTGCAGAAAGTGTTGGTACATGTATATGTGCAGGAGATTTTAATTTACTTCTCCATCCAAAATGGGATACAACTAGCCGAGGCCGGAGGGGAACTAAATTAGAGAAACAAGTAAAAACAATGTT
>NW_005194042.1:0-1122 GCF_000239375.1 Pundamilia nyererei | reverse complement strand
TACATGGGAAATCTTATGCAGAACTGAGAGTAACAGTCAAATAAGTACAAATACACACATACATATAAGGTATAAAACAAAGTGCCTGCAGAGGTATTATATAAGATTTTTTTTAAAACAGAAATTAAAAAAAAAACATGTCAAGTAGTAATCAGTAGTAATTAAGTAGTAATCTACAGTCATTTTATTTAAATTAAAAACCGTATATTTGATAAAACAATCCACTTACCCATCAGAATAAGCAGATACAGACTCCACTGCATCTTTGATCTGACAGATGAAAGTGATGTTTTATTGCTCAAGGAAACAAAGATATGAACAGAACTTCTTTGATGCACACTTTATGTCAGGAAAGAAAAGATGGATTAAACAGAAAGATAGATAAAGAAAAATAGTGTGAACATTATGAAGCAGAACAGAAATTAATTCATTTTTAATAATTCAGCAGCTCATGGAGAAGGTAATGAAACCATTAATGTTACTCATCTTGGAAGTTCTTGTTATTTTAAGCTCACAAGTCTTTTCAGTAAAAGTTGTGCAAGATAAAAGTTTCTTTTTTGTAACATCACAAAATATTTTCAATATTCTCTACACATCACCTCTGTATCACAATCATGAAATGATATTACAGTTTTTAAACTTACATGTGATAATTTCTTCTCTATCCGATGTGTTCATGAAGACAGCTCTCAGGTAAATATTGAAATACAGTATAGAGAGCTCTTTTTGTCCTGGTCAGGATTTGAATATTAAAATAAAAGTCTGACACTCCCTTCTGAATGAATGATCCACTGATGTGAGGGATTTATATATTCTAGTTATGAAAGATGTCATTTACATTATGAGAAAGAGAGACAGAGACAGATTCATCATGTGCTTGGTGAAATGATGCAGGACTGTTGGTCTACCAGTATAAAGTTTCTGCTTCCTACATTTGAGTCATTTTAATTAATTTGACTATTAAGGCACACCGAGTAGCTAACTCTACTTCTGCTTTCGCTCATAAACAAATTCTGTGCTGTGAGTGGGATCCAAACATCATGCTCAGTGAAATGATGTCTATTTTTGTGTAAGGCATACAGACTTTAACACGTGACCATCAGGCAGTGTCATAGAGGCTGA
>NW_005194041.1:0-1122 GCF_000239375.1 Pundamilia nyererei | reverse complement strand
CTTTGGTACAGGGACGAGGCATGATGTCTTCCACATCACTGGAACCCTCTGCAGACTCAGACTCAGCATGAACAGTTTATCGAAGACTCCACAAAGCTGGGGGGCACAGGCCTTGAGGACGTGGTGACTCCGTCTGGTCCATCAGACTTGCCTGAGTGGAGTCTCCTCATTTGCATCTGAACCTGGTATTGAGTGAAAGTGATGGGTGGGGGAGGGGTGTCAGGACTCTCACAGGAGGCAACAGTGCTATGTGGAGAGAGAGGCAGGCACAGTGGTGTGACTCTGGATTCCAGGCTGACTACAGGTGAGGTTGTGGGGGTGTGAGCAGTGACTGTAGTATCAGCACCCGAGTGCCTTCATTGTGATCTCGGGTGACTTCAACCATGTCACCTTGCTGTTGGTTGGCCTGAATCCAGTGATGGTTTTCATGCCTCTCCACACCTCTCTCATGCTGTTCTGCTGTAGTTTCCACTCCAGCTTCCTCCTGTAATTGTCTTTAGCCTCTCTGATCTTGTTCTTTAGTAACACCTGGACCCTTCTCACCTCCACTTTATTGCTCCCTGTGAAAGCCCTCTTCTTGTCGTTGAGGAGGGCTTTGATGTCCTTAGTCACCCACGGCTTGTTATTTGGGAAACAATGGACAGTCTGAGCTGGAACAATGGAGTCGGTGCAGAAAGTTATGTAGTCTGTGATAACACTCAGTAAGCCCATTGATGTCCTCGGCGTGAGGCTCACAGAGTTTCTCCCAGTCGGTCACCTCAAAACAGCCCTGTAGTTCCACTAAGACCTCCTCTGACCACCTCTTAATGCTTCTCGTGGTCACAGGTTTCCTCCTCACAATTGGCACATTGTTACAACCCGGCTCAAAAGCCGCAACTTAAAAAAAAAAAAAAAAAGAACACCAGAGTGTTAGTGAGAAGAGTGTTTTTCTTAAAATGGAATACCAGGTTGGCTAAAATGGCTAGTTCCACTGAGGCAAAGACAAGTGAGCTTCCTGGAAGCTTGCCTCAGGTATGCTTTGCTAATTGGCCACACCTGACTAGGTGTGGCCAATTAGCACCAGCTGAAAACATTGAGGAGATTAGGGGCTGCAGAGGGATGTAACACACATAGCGGGGGGTG
>NW_005194040.1:0-1122 GCF_000239375.1 Pundamilia nyererei | reverse complement strand
TTCATGATTGAAGTAGCAACAGGAGAGGGAGGGGAGAGAATGAGAGGAGAAGAGGCAGCTGTGCAGCAAAGACACAGAATAACTCCAGCTTTGTGTCTTTTTTTTTTCATTGTAGCTGAAGTACAGAGCAAATCACATTTTCTAGATTTCTAACAAACTAATCACAATAATTATGTCATGATGAACAGAAGGACAGCATGTGAATGAGTTTGATGTACAAAACAATATTTTTAAAGCTCAGAAACAAAAATGACCAGCATCTAAAAATCATTTGTTGGTAGCTACTAAGTCTTTCTTTGTTTTCAGGACAACATTATGTAGAGAAAAGAGCCATATGTTGTCCCCATGGCTGGACTAAGTACGGCTACCGATGCTTCCGTTATTATTCCAATCCTTTGAACTGGGCTGAGGATCAGGTAAAAGACCATGTATTTTTCCCCCTTTTTATTTACTTTAATATGTTGATACTTTGTAATACTGCAGTCTGTCCACAACTTTAGTGAGCCTGTGAGTCTGTGAATGCAAACCTGGCATCCATACGCAATATCAGGGACTACTACTTAATTCGCAAGGTTATATATCATGCCACTCATGCCAATGGAGAGACATGGATTGGAGGCTCTGATGGACAAGTGTATAGTACCATAAGTTCTGACAGTTATAAAGTTAATTGCACTGATAATAATAATAATAATTTCTCTACATATTTATATTTGGAGGATGTAGCTTGTTTTAAAGTGTGTCATCCTTTTTTGTTTTCTAGGAGCGTTACTGGTTTTGGATTGATGGAACTCGCTTCAGTTATACACGCATATAACACACAGCCTGACAACTTTTTAGGCAATCAGAACTCCATGACAATGAATAAATCTCCCAAAGAATTCCTGAAAGCATAATGTAACAGTCTGTGAATGCTAAAGAAAGAAAAAGTAAATGACTACTTCTTTGGGTTACAAATAATAATAAATGTTGACTGAATATTTCATATGAATGACTGAATATTTCATATGAATGACTGAATATTTCATATGAATGACAGGAAAGTGTATATATAAGTGTCCGTGTGATTTCAATGAATGCTGATTTTTGGTGCTTTCAGGACAGGACTGCTGGGATGATCAG
>NW_005194039.1:0-1122 GCF_000239375.1 Pundamilia nyererei | reverse complement strand
AGCAACGTCCAAAGAATGTCTTTGAAACACCTTCATCAAGCCTGCAGAACACTTAAAAAAGAAAAACTAGGTCCAAGTCTGGCCCCTCTTATACAAAATATAGAGAAATTATATAAGAGTTTAAAGAAATTAAATAATTCAAACATTAAGTTGGAACCCAACAGAAGAAATGAAGGATGTGCTCATAAGGCAAAGACCCTAAAAAATACTGAGAAAATCATCTATAGCAGCCTGCTGGGGGATTCCATGATGCCTATTGCAGCGTAACTAAAGGAGGATTCAGGGTGAGGAGCAGTTACGTACAGCTACTTTTAATGATATTCATTTAGTCTCTTTCTCTCTGATTGATCTTTCTGAGTTAACTTCAATAATTACTGTCAGAAGAAGAGACAGTTTCTAGTGTGCACTCTGTCTACTAACTAGGTGTCCTTGGCCTGAGTGGTTTAAAACTGGAAAAGGCCCCACAGTTGAACCTCACAGCATTTTCATTTGTTCAGAATTACAGATGGTTTGTTAGCAGTTTCTATCCTGTCATAATAAAGCGGTGCCTATAAGGCATCTGGATTTCTGCTGTGATGAGGCTGGGCTGCTGTGTTGCAAACTGTGCCCCATCACAGCAGCCTCATATTTCACCATCCATACTGTATTAGACTTCATGTAAAGACGTTTTTACAGCTAAGAAGAGTCTGATGGTGTCAACAATAAGAACATATTGAAATGTAGTTCTCTGATTGAGCGTGTTAGACCTTCTACTTTATTTTTAGAAGAAAGTCTTTACCTCCTTTTTCAAACACAGGTTAATTCATTGCAGGTACAAGTGGGTTTGTTTAAATAACAAAGTGAGATTAATTTATTTTATAGTGTAAGGGACAGCTGGCAGGAGTATGCAGGTGTAGCCTCAGGGAGCAGTTTCCTATGAAGCTCACTATTAAAACCCCTGAAAGTCAATGTCACAAAAATGCCCAACATACAGGTTTTTAGCACTTACAGTACTATTATTGAAGTCTGGTTAAACTTTTAATACCCAGCTGTACACAACAATATCGCAATAACAACATTTTCCACAATGTTATAAACTTCTTGTGACAATCACCTTTTTTAAGACGATGGTTTCAGTAACAT
>NW_005194038.1:0-1123 GCF_000239375.1 Pundamilia nyererei | reverse complement strand
AGTTCAGACAGACACCCAGACTTCTTCTATCTGAATTCCCCCCTCTTATTTCTTGCATAGTCATGACCTCATCATCTCTTAATTTACCATTAGACCCGTGACCTGAGCTGAGATAAGCTCAAGAATGTGTATAATAACTGATAATTATATGAGCAATTTCTTCTTCCTGTTGTTGCTACAATAACATATTAATGTTTCATGACTATCAATGCAAGTTCCTACAAGAATGATCATGACAAAATCACATTATTGTGATCTCATAGTTTGTTTGGTAGGAAGGTAAAATCCTTCTTTTTATGTTTTGCTGCTACTGCTTCTTTGGGTATCATGTCGGTTTGCATTCTCAATACTACATTCCACTAAATCCACTAAAGGTTCTTTAAAACAATCTTCTTTCTTTTGTTTTAACTGTTTACCTCTAGAGGTATTTTCCAAAATTATAAGTACCACAGAAACAAATGACGCGTTCAAGTAATTCTTTGTTTTTTTACAATGATACACATAAGACAAACATGACAAAGAAACAATTGCTCACTCAGCTCTAACTGCCTTGTTGGGGTGAGGTTACTTGTTCAACTTACTCTACTACATAGCTACATACTACATACACCACAGAGTGATGTAATACAGTAGTAACAACCAAAACAACTACAAAACAAAGGCAAACAAACAAATAGATAGTGACACCTGAGTTGTCGAGTGAGTGAGGCTTGTGGTTACTCTCACAGCAACGATTTTGCTTTGGATTGTAACACGACGACCCACAGAGATGTGTGTTTGGTTCAGTGCTGTGGATGTGTGTAAAACAGGCAATAATCAACACAAAACAGTCCATATCACATTAAATTTAAAAAAAAAAAAAGAAGTATGGAAACAATTTGTTTTATAATGTAGGCTGCACAACTTATATTCAAATTTTATGCACATTTCAGTGCAGTAATGGATTTAATGATTTTCTAGAAGTTTGGTTGGTTTCTAATCCTTGACCTCCAATCATGCTATAGTTATATTTTTTTGGGAGTCAGTGGAAATGGAAAGGATCTCCTAAGTGTCCTAAGCATTATTTTTAATCTTTCAGGTTATTGTAAAGACATACATTCTGACCGAAACAAACAAACAAAAA
>NW_005194037.1:0-1123 GCF_000239375.1 Pundamilia nyererei | reverse complement strand
AATTTAAAGTAACTTACCCAACACTGATCATGGGTAACATAGTATAAACAGTTACAATGAACAAGCGGACTTTTAACAGCCGCCCCTGTATTTGTAGGCAAATACACTCCCGCTAGAGTCCTTCTATTTTGAAACAGTGTCATGTGAGTCCTCAGGAACTTTGGGAAGTTCCACCAGCTTAGTTACCGGGCGAACATAGGTACTGTCTTTAACTTTGACCTCGGTGGCTTGAACAACGCCATCCCTGGGAAAACTTTGACAATGGTACCCACAGGCCAAAGGCCTCTAGGCAAGTTACAGTCCACAATAATAACAGCTCGTCCCACAGCCATGTTGTCAGTGGACTTCCTCCATTTCTGTCGGAGTTGCAGTCCTGGGAGGTAGTTCTGTATGAACCGCTTCCAGAAGTGGTCGCTGATGACCTGACTGTGCCTCCATCTTCTGTTCGAAAGAGTGCCTGAGGGGCCGTAAACTGCTTGGGGTAGTGCCGAATCATGCCGCCCCATCAAGAGAAGATTTGGTGTGATGGGATCTGGGTCAGCTATGTCAGCCGATGCATAGCCGAGCGGCTTTGAGTTCAAAATGCCCTCAACCTCTATGAGAGCAGTGAGTAGGACTTCTTCCGCCACAACTTGGTCCTTCAGGACTACTTGCAGAGCTGACTTCACTGCTCTGATTTCCCTTTCCCATGCACCTCTGAAATGAGGAGAGTGTGGGGGATTGAAGCAGAAGTTGATAGTCTGCTTGGCCAGTTGCTGCTTGAGGTCCGGCTCCATGTTTTCAAACGCCGTTTGGAGTTCTCGGTGCCCACCTCTGAAATTGGTCCCTCGATCAGACCACATCTCGTATGGCTTTCCTCGGCGTGCAATAAATCTGCGTAATGACATAAGGAAGGAATCGGTGTCAAGACTAGGGAGGAGATCAAGGTGCACGCATCTGGTTGTAAGACACTTGTACATAATTCCCCAGCGTTTCTCTCTTCTACGACCTATCTTTATTGTGTATGGCCCAAAACAGTCTACGCCCGTTGACCAGAACGACGGCTTATAGAGTCTCAGCCGTGATGAAGGTAAGTCAGCCATTTTGGGTGTAGAAGGTGAGGCGCGCCATCTCCTACAGTCCA
>NW_005194036.1:0-1123 GCF_000239375.1 Pundamilia nyererei | reverse complement strand
GTCTAGGTGATGTCTGATGAAGTGGAGACCTGTGGAAAGATGTATGGTTTTCAAAAGAATTAGGTCTGGTCATTATATTGCTGTATACACTGCAAAGCTGCAGATGTTTGTTTGGAGCTAGCCTCCAAAAGCTGGCCATACACTGTGCGACTTTTGGCCCATTTTGAGCCGATTTGTCAGTTGCGCAACCGTTTTGGGGATCGGCCCGTGTTTTGCCTTAATCGTGTGTGCATCGTGTCGTATACATGGGGTAATGAAAAGCAGTTAACACCTCACGACCAGCTCCCAATCATCAATCGTATGGTCACATGATAATCAAACCTGTTTGAATTCCTGTCGCCCCTCAACGCAGCCTCTCACACTGCGCATGCACAAACACAGAAATGACAGAGAAAAGGTGGAGCAGCACGGCAGTGCAGCGTGTGATCTGGACACAAGAGATGGAGGCACAACTTGTAGGATGAGGCAAGCTCATCTGAGTACGTAAGCGTAGAGCTGCCACCCAGGCAAAAGAAAAATAGAGCTATATCATGTTATAATGTGAAAATTTTATTGTTCTAACAATATACTTTTCATGTTCGTGCAATATAATATTTATATTGTACGAACATGATAATAATGTATATTGTAATAACTTTTTACTTTCTACTTTTTAATAAATGGTAAATGGCCTGCATTTGTATAGCGCTTTTCTAGTCCCTAAGGACCCCAAAGCGCTTCACACTACATTCAGTCATTCACCCATTCACACACACATTCACACACTGGCGATGGCAAGCTTACATTGTAGCCACAGCTGCCCTGGGGCGCACTGACAGAGGCGAGGCTGCCGGACACTGGCGCCACCGGGCCCTCTGACCACCACCAGAGAATAGGAGAAAAAATTGTTTGGGAGGATTTGAGGGTCGACGTTCCAGTTCACACTCCACACCAGTTTATGGCGGTAGTAAGAACGTTCCACGAGAGGAGGTGTTTGCACAGAGAGCTGCTTTTTCATTCAAAGAGAATAAAGTAGTACCAGCGTTTGGATCGATATCTGCATCGATCTGCCCACCCTTGTCTCCTGGATCGTAGCTGAGATCAGCGTGAACCACGTGGGTCTCTGCTCCCTGATCTGTTTCCT
>NW_005194035.1:0-1123 GCF_000239375.1 Pundamilia nyererei | reverse complement strand
GACCTGCGGAAACGCTCCTTCATGCATCTAGGATGCAGCAGTTGCTAATGGATAAGACAGGCCTAGAATGGCCAGCCAAAGGCCGGACAGTCTTGATCCCCAAGCATCCCCAGAAGGGACCAATCCCGTCCAACTACTGGTCAAAAACCTGCCTCAACACCACCTGGAAGCATCTGTCAAGCATTATAGCAGCTAAGATGAACAACCACATGGCCCAATACATGAACAGGGCCAAGAAAGGAATTGGCAGAAAGACCAGAGGAGAAAAAATATCAGCTACTGGTAGACAGAGCAGTCACTCTAGATCAGATTGACCACACCTTTCCCCCATTGAATTGACTATAAGAAAGACTACAACTTAGTGCTTCACACATAGATCCTAGGATTCCTAGAACTGAACAAGGTCAACAGTACCCTGAAAGCCTTCATCAGGAATTAAACTAGGGTGTGGCGAACAACACTAGAGGACAACTACAAGCTAATAGTACCAGTTGCCACTGAATTCAGGATTTTCCAAGGAGATGCTCTTTCCCCATTGCTGTTCTGCAAAGGCCTGAACCACCTCACTGGCTACGGATATCAACCACAGAATCATCAGCCATTTCCACTACAGGGATCACATCAGGCTATATGCTGGAAGTGAACAAAACATTCCACAATCCCACAGGCAAATGAGAAACATGAGAAGGCTCCTAGAAAAGCTGCAACCACCAAATACCTGCAGAGGGTCAGGCAAGTCCCAAGGAGTCAGCTGGTAAGAACAAGATCTGGGCAATCGACACTTCCCTTCTTTTCCCGCTGGTTGTCAGATACCCTGCTGAGATAACAAGATCCCTAAAGGATGAAAAGAAGCCAATGGCATCAAGACAAGGAAGCTCTTTACCATGTGTGGAGGATTTCACCCCAAGTCCAGCACCCTGAGACTGTACGCTAATTGGAAGGAAGACGACTTAGACCTAGAGAGTGTCAGAACACGAGAAAGAAGAGGAGCACGGAGAGAGGAACCATAATGGAAGGACAGACACCTGCACTGGACTACTGGCAGATAGAGCACGAGATTTGTAGAGGTTGGGAAGATTCTAGGTGCATCCATCCATCCATCCATCTTCATCCGCTTTATCCG
>NW_005194034.1:0-1123 GCF_000239375.1 Pundamilia nyererei | reverse complement strand
TTTTGCCAGCAAATCCCTGTCTCAGTCTCAAAGAAACTATCCAGCACACAGGTTGGAGTTTCTGGCGTTAAAGTGGTCGGTCTGCGACAAGTTCAGTCATTGGCTCAAAGGTCACAAGTTCACCGTCTGGACTGATAACAACCCCTTGACCCACATTTTAACCAAACCAAGCCAAGCTGGACTGTTGTGAACAACGCTGGGTGGCTAAACTTGCAAGCCATGACTTTGACATTAAATATGTCCCAGGCCGTCAGAACGTTGTGGCAGATGCCCTGAGCCGATTGCCTTTTGTGAAGGATAATGTAAGTGACAGACTGCTGGCTGAGAGATATGCAGACTTCCTTAATGAGGCAAAAGCTGTTTCACATGCATCAATCCAGGGAGCGTTTCGGTGGTCCACCGACTGCAAGGTGAATGGTGGATCCGGTGGTGGAGCTTCCATCATGTCCCAAGGCACGCAGAGTCTGCATCCCTTGGTTCTGGCTGAAGATGCTGTCACAGCTGTGTTGCAGTCACATGTCGAGTGGGATGTCGGCCCAAGAGGGAGAGCAATAGAGGCTTTACATCACCTGCCACAGATGGTGTCCCCCGGTCTGGAGGCCTTACCTGCCCATTCAGAGAGAGAACTTAGGGACGCACAGCTGCAGGATGCAGTGCTTTCCCGCGTCGTCTTCTACGTTGAGAGACACAGGAGACCCTCGAGGAGAGAGCGGGTAGGGGACCCAGCCCTTGTTAAAAGATACCTGAGCCACTGGGAGAAGCTGGTCCTCAACAACGGCGTGTTGTACAGAGTCTCCAGAGACCAGATATCAGGTAACAGACGACTGCAGTTCGTGGTTCCCGACTCGTTGAAGGCTGAGGTCCTCCGAGGGATCCATGATGATGCCGGTCACCAGGGCCAGTTCAGGAGTTTAGACCTGGCTAGAAGGAGATTTTTCTGGGTGAACCTTGGGCGTGATGTGAGAGACCATGTACGGGGATGCCAGCGCTGTGTAGTCAGTAAGACTATCGAACCAGAGGGGCGTGCTCCTTTGGTCAGTGTGTCCTCGTCCAGACCGTTGGAGTTGGTCTGCATCGACTTTTGGTCGGCTGAGGCCTCACACAACAAGTCCGTCGACGTCTT
>NW_005194033.1:0-1123 GCF_000239375.1 Pundamilia nyererei | reverse complement strand
GTCCGGGTACGCACCGGCTCACTCCTTGGCGGCTGCTTATCAGGGCCTGGAGCCTGGGGCTCGCTCGGGCCACTTCGGAGGTGGGGTGCCCCACGGCCTCTCGGCCTGGGGCTCGGTCACTCAGGCACGGCTGGCTGCCGGCGGAGCTCACGGGTGCGTCACCGCAACTCCACCTGGCTTCTGCTCCGCTTGGCATCTTTCTTGGCCTTAAGACAACAATTCTGATGGCCAAAGATCCAAACGGGACACAAAACCCCCCCCCCAAAAAAAACAAAACACAAGCCCTGATGAAATGTGGATGGTATCAACGAGTGGCACAGGCCTTGGTGAAACGTAGTTGGCCTCAGCCAGTATCACATGACCTGGTGGGATGTGGATGGGATGAGCCAGCAATACAGGCCCTGGTGAAGTGAGGATGGCCTCAGCCAGCACCACACACCCTGGTGTAATGTGAATGGACTTAGCCAACATCACTGGCCCTGGTGAAATGTGCATGATATCGGTCAGCACCACTGGCCCAGGTGTAATGTAGATGACATCAGCTAGTAACGCAGGTTCTGGTCAAATTTACATGGCCTCAGAAAGCAGTATAGGCCCTGGTGTGGTGAAGATGTCCTCACAGGAAGCAGTGGCCCTGATGTAATGTGGATGACATCAGCCAGAAGCACAGGCCCTGGTGAAATGTAGTTGGCCTAATCCAGTAGCACAGGCCCTGGTGTAATGTGGATGGTATGACCCAGCAACGCAGGGCCTGGTGTGGTGAAGGTGGCCTCACAGGGAGCTTTGGCCCTGGTGCAATGTGGATGGCCTCAGCCAGCATCGCAGGCCTTGGTGTGGTGAAGATGACCTCACAGGGAGCACTAGCCCTGGTGTAATGTGGATGGCCTGATCTAACAACACTGTCCCTGTTGAAATATCGATGGTATTGGTCATCACCACAGACACTGGTGTAATGTGAATGGCCTTAGCCAACACCACTGGCCCTGGTGAAATGTGCACGATATCTGTCAGCACCCCAGGCCCAGGTGTAATGTGGATGGCATCAACGAGCAGCAGAGGCCCTGGTGGGGTGAAGATGGCCTCACAGGAAGCGCTGTCCCTGGTGTAATGTGGATGGTAGAAG
>NW_005194032.1:0-1123 GCF_000239375.1 Pundamilia nyererei | reverse complement strand
GAGTGAAACAGATGAACCAGAATTGGTTTGTAAAAATGGTGCAACTTCAGTGATGTGGAACTGGTTTGGTGTTTGTCCGTCAGATACACGACAACTGTTACACACCGGCCCAAGGCCGGGGTGCAACACAACAAAAAGGTAAACCCTATACATAGTAACGACAAAATAAATCACACTGCGGCAGATTGACGAGGATTAGTTAATTTATTGACTGAACAGATAGCGAGCTTCAGGGTGGGCAATGCCAAAACAACAAACAAAACACACTAGAAAGGAAAACAGAGCTAACTTACCTCCCACGATTCAAAACAAAACACAATTCTCTAACCTGTCTCCCTACCCGAAACAGGAGAAAAGAGGGGAATGAAAGAAAACGGCTTCCCAACTCTACAGCTACCAGGCCCAGGTACAACCCTTTCTCAACATTTATATTGCAGCCCCGCGCAGTCACACGCCACGACGGTCTGGCTGCGCGAGCCACCCCTCCTGGAGCAGACGTAGGGGTCCACGCACGGTGTGCCCAAAAACCAACTCCGCTGGGCTAAAACCCAGGGACTCTTGTGTGGTCTCTCGAATGGCAAACAGCAATAACGGCAGGCCCACATCCCATTCGGAATCAGTTTCAAAGCAGTACTTCCGCAACATGGCCTTCAGGGTCTGATGGAATCGCTCCAATGGCCCCTGCGTTTCTGGGTGATAAGCACTAGACACCCGGTGCTTAACCGACAACTCAGACATCACCTGAGCAAAAACCCCCGACAGGAAATTAGAGCCCTGATCGGTCTGAATGTACTTCGGTAACCCAAATGTAGAAAAGAACTGCACTAGGGCTTTCACCACGGCCTTAGCCCTAAGCAATCGCAGGGGAATAGCTTCTGGAAACCGTGTGGCCGCACACATTATGGTAACCCGCCTTAGTTTTCGGTAAAGGCCCTACACAGTCCACAATAACATGCTCGAAGGGCTCCCCTATTGCAGGAATTGGATGTAACGGGGCGGGTGGAATGACCTGATTGGGCTTACCCGACACCTGGCACACATGGCAGGACTGACAATAACACGCCACATCAGACTTAAGCCCCGGCCAAAAAAAATAACGAAGCACTCGGTCATATGTTTTTTT
>NW_005194031.1:0-1124 GCF_000239375.1 Pundamilia nyererei | reverse complement strand
CTTCTGACAAAACAACCCGGGCCCAGTAAGCCACCCCCACGCTCCGCCCCTGGTTGTATGTCAGATTGCAGGATAGCCAAACCAGACAGTTCCTATAGCTCCTCTTCATCCTATACCAGTACTTGGTGAACCTTTTGAACATGTCATTGTGGACTGTGTTGGTCCATTGCCCAAGACAAAGAATGGTAATCAGTTTTTACTGACTGCAATGTGTACTTCGACTCGTTTTCCAGAAGCTGTCCCACTCAGAAGAATAACTGCACCTTTGGTGATTCAAGTTTTGACAAAGTTTTTCACTACTTTTGGTGCACCGAAAGTAGTCCAGACAGACCAAGGAACTAACTTTCTGTCTAAACTTTTCAAGCACGTCATGCAGACTCTTGGGATTAAGCATGTTGTGTCAAGTGTATACCATCTTGAGTCTCAAGGAGCATTAGATCACTGGCATCAGACACTCAAGGCAACGTTGCAGAAATACTGCTTGGGTACTGGAAAAGAGTGGGATGAGGGAGTACCCCTGATGGTGTTTGCCATACGCGAAGCTAAGCAAGAATCCCTTGGGTTTAGCCCAAATGAACTAGTGTTTGGTGATTCTGTTCGGGGACCTTTGAAGTTGTTGAAAGAACAGTTCTTGTCAACAGACCATGTGATGAAAACTAATGTTCTGGATTATGTTTCACAATTCAGAGAGCGCCTCCCTAAGTCCAGGTTGGCAGCTGCAGAAACCCTCTCCTCTGCTCAGGGGAAGATGAAGAGTTGGTATGATAAGAAAGCTGTTCCTCGATCTTTCAATCCAGGTGACAAGGTTTTGGTTTTTCTACCAACCGCTAGCTCTGCACTATCTGCCCGTTTCTGTGGACCATACCAGGTGGATAAGAAAGTAAATGACACTGACTATGTGATTAAAACACCAGACAGGAAGCGTAAAACACGCTTGCGCCATCTCAATATGCTCAAATCTTATCATTCTAGAGCTGATCCTCTCTGTGGTCCCGCAGATAAGTCTGTGGCATCTCCATCAGAGCAAATCTCATCTCCAGAAACTCTCTGTCATGTGACAGCTGTGTGCAGGCAGGAAAAGGACCCAAAGTGCAGACTCCGGAGACAGACGTGAACTCAAAAAA
>NW_005194030.1:0-1124 GCF_000239375.1 Pundamilia nyererei | reverse complement strand
AAACTAAAAAACATTAAGCTCGATTTTTAAGGGGGAGTGGGTTGGATCATGTATAACACCTTACAGGTGTCCAGTGAGGACTGCACCTCAGCAGGTGAGTGAAGAGATTACTGGTGTCTGGAGCGGCCACTCCACCTGAACCCAACAACCCTCCATTAAAAAAAAAAAAGACAAAACAGCCTTCCGTTGATATTAATGTAGCTCTAATGTGCCCAACACACCCTTAAGATACATATGTCGTAACAGCAAAGGCTTGACTAACCAATGCTCTGCAATACATCTAAGTAAATATACAGAGAAAGACTAAAAACATGGAAGGTGATGACAATCCTCTGAAAGAGAACTTAAGTTTCCTCTTCTTCTGTTTAAAGTAACTTGATAATAGTGTAAGCCAGACTGTGACGCTCAGGCTGCACCTGCCTGAGAGCTGCTGCTGAAAAGTGCAGAGAAACAGAAACTGCTGTTACCTTGAGTTTGGAGAGAAATCCTGGTTTTGTAATCCAGTAAGAAACAGCTTATTTACTGCTGGTGTGCTGCTCAGGAAGTCCCTCACAGGTAGAGAGAGTTTAGGTAAAAGGTCAGGCTCCTTTTCTCTGTTCCAAACTCTCTCACAGGATCTGCTCTGTCAGTCTCGGTCTTCTCTATATACAGGCAACAAGCAAGCGTAACCACTCCCCCCTCCAGCCTCTGGCTTGTCCCCTGCTTCACTGCCTCTCCCTCAGCAGCTCACATTCACGCACGCCTTTCCCTGTGACTCCCACAGGTTGACTATCTCTGCGTGCTTTTCCTCTTCTTATCAGACTGGAGCCTGCATAGTGAACTGGCTCTCTGTTCACGTCACTGCTTCTCTCATATTTTCTTCCCACTGTCGCTATCAGTAGCCATGACTTCCCCCTTCTTTATCTGCGACTTTTCCCCAATCCCCACACAGGGCCAAATCCACTTGAGGTGGACGCCATTGCACGCCCCCTAGCGGCCGCAGGTTGAGTAGCTCCACCTATCAGCCACGAAATTATGGAGGAGCCAGAGCTCTGGAGATGCGGTTTTGGTACGCATTGTCGGAATGTGAGAAATATTGCGGATGTTTTTTTGTAAGATGATGAATCTGTTTGTATCATCAGCCT
>NW_005194029.1:0-1124 GCF_000239375.1 Pundamilia nyererei | reverse complement strand
GGGGAAAGAAGGGGAGAAAGAAAGAGGGAAAGAGAAACAGCTGAGAAGAGGGACGGGGGAGAAGGGCAAAAGACAAAAACCAACAGAACGGGCAGAAAAAAAAAAGAAAGAAAAAAAATGCATATATCAATCACCTGGATCTATGGGGGGTTACTCCCTCTAGGCCTATATCTGGGACTCTCCTCCGTTTGACCTTAGAACTGAAGAAGCTTCTCGGATGAGAGGTGAAACGTCTTCAAGTAACTTAAAGAAGTCCAGATGCTTTTCTTTTCAGATGGACGGCAGGCACGCCATAAGGCTCGTATAGTGTCATTTAGCCAAGGTTGAGGAGAAGTCTTGGGACGTTTCATCTTTATAGGGGCCATAGTGTCTAAGATGGAACAACAGGTGGATAGCATAGAGTTGGCAAAATCATCAACCAAGGGGGGGTGTATAACAGTTCGTATCCGTACAATCTGGATCAAAAAAGGCCGTAGTGAAATTAGCCACAGTCTCTGAGTTAATGATATGTACAGGGCGACAACAGCCTTCAGAATTTAATTCAATTGCACATAGCTCAACATCAAACATTACCAAAAAATGGTCAGAAATACCAGCATTGTCGATGTCCATAGTTCAACTATTCAGAGCATTTGAGAGGACCAAATCCAAAGTATGGCCTTTAACATGAGTTGGTTCACTGACCCACTGTGTAAGGTTAAACGAGTCAATTAGGGAAAGGAAATACTTGGCTAGCAGGTCATCATCACAACAAATATGTATGTTAGAATTTCCAGTAATAAGAGCTTGATCAGAACTTAATAAAAATGAACCTAAAAAGTCAACGAATTCACAGATAAAAGACCTATTGTATTTAGGTGGTCGAGATGTTGAGGAGCATCTCAACAACCCCAGAGAGGTGTGGCAAGCCATACAGATGATTACCAATGACAAAGGATGTTCTGTGACACCTGGGGACTCAGACGTGGGGCTAGCAGAGGAGCTGAACAGCTTTTTTCCCGTTTTGAGTCTTAAACACAGCACTAAGCCACACCATTCAGTCAGAACTGTCAGAACTCTGGCACAGGTTTTCAATTCAATTCAATTCAATTCTTTATTTATTTGTCACATGTAGTTATAACTAG
>NW_005194028.1:0-1124 GCF_000239375.1 Pundamilia nyererei | reverse complement strand
TTTAATTGGACGGGTGCACTTTAGATTGAACTGGACTGTGTGCAGCCTCTGAACCAAAATGAGTTTGACACCATTAAATTAGTTGTAAAACTGACATAAATTAAATTGGCTTGATTACAGTTGATAAAAATACATCAGGCATTTTAAAGTCATGACAGGCAGATGACCAAATGATGAATTGTACTGATGAAAAATTGGCTAACTGATCTGTAATAAAAACTATATTTAAATGCAGTAGTTGTTAAATTAGGCAAAGGACTGAATCTACCAAGTGTACATAAATATTTTAGAAAGTGATGTGTCAGAAAAGATTTCCATTAAAGCCTTTGTGCACATGTCCTGAGCTGGATTTGCCATAAATAATACCCTGTTCACTCAGTCAGTAATTCCTTAGCAATTTTCTTTAATCCCACAATTTTTCTTTGGACCCACACACACATGTATTTTTTTTTGTCAAAATACTGACAACCCAACGCTTACTTCAGCTTTAGGCAACCAGAGTACAGTCCTTTAAAAAAAAAAAACCCCAAAAAAACAAACTACAACCTTATTGCTTCCATTGGAGTTACTGAAGGTAAGAAGCAGCATGCTGACTTTGCAATGTTCAGAGAAACTGCTAAAACCTCAGAAGCTACGTCTCAGACACTATAAGCCACAGTTACCATGTTAAATGTTAAAGTTCATGACAGTAAGATTAAGTAAAATTAAGGCGGATTTGGAAGTGTTACCAGAACAAACTCAAAGTGAAGATCCACTATGCATAGCACACAGCCTATAAGCACATAGTTCATGTCAGCATGGTGGTGGAGAGGGGAAGATTTGGGCTTGTTGTGCAACCACATGACCAGGACCTGGATACAGTCATTGGGTCAATCTTGAACTCCTCTACATGCCAAAGAATTCCAGAGTAAAATGTGAGTCCAACTGTCCGACACCAGCAACAGGACAATGATCGCCAACAAAATGACTGAAAGAGGAAAAGGATCAAGTTGTTGCAATGGCCCACAGTCCAGATCTCCACTCTGAAAATAGGGATAGCAGGACCTTCAGAGAGCTTTGCATAAACTGATGCTGCAATGGCAATGAACTAAAGCAATCTTAAAAAGATGTTATAAACGATTATT
>NW_005194027.1:0-1124 GCF_000239375.1 Pundamilia nyererei | reverse complement strand
AAACATTTTATTACATACATTTTAAGGGTGTTTTTATTTGTGCTCCCTGGCCTAGTAATAAACTGTTTCTGATCAGACCTGCTTCCTCTCTGTGCCCGTGGTATCTGACTCGCTTGCTCCCCCTTGTATTTTAAAGAATCTTTCTTTTTAGCGTGACATTCTGGCGCGACCGCTTTAGTGTTCGCCGCGTGCTACATGTACACTACCTGAGGACCAAAATGGAGGAGGTGTGTGTGTGCTTTCTTTTGAGGGGCAAAAGGGGAGACAGAGCGGATTACAAGGGATTGTTGGTGAAACAATCCCCTTTATAGTAATAAAAATTGGTTGGGTATCAGACGCCACCTCTCTGGTAATAAATAATAGTAATAATAGTAATAAAATAAGAGAAGATGAACTAAAATAAATAAATAAATAAAATAAACAGTGGATTAGTGATAAGTTAATGATAAATAAATAAATAAAATTAACTGAGATTTAAAGGTGATCAAATATGGATGGAGAATTTGATCAAGAACTACAGGGTAGGCCATTTATATGGATACACCGTAATAAAATGGGAATGGTTGGTGATATTAAAGTCCTGTTTGTGGCACATTAGTATATGTGAGGGGGCAAACTGGGTGGTGACCCTAGTGGCCATTTAGAAGTCGGCCATCTTGGATACAATTTTTGTTTTTTCAATAGGAAGAGGGCCATGTGACACATCAAACTTATTGGTAATGTCACAAGAAAAACAATGGTGTGCTTGGTTTCAACATAACTTTATTCTTTCATGAGTTATTTACAAGTTTCTTTGTTCACAGCCATTGACATGTCGAAGAGGTTAATGCGTGAGGAGCGGATCAAAATTGTGTTGATATCTGGTGAACGCAGAAACCGGGTCATTGCAGCAGATTTCAATGCAAGACACCCTACGAGACCTCCCATCTCCCATGCTGCAGTTAGCAAACTGCTTGCTAAGTTTCATGATATTAGCTATTCACAGATGGCACCCTTACAAACTCCAGCTACTGCAGCATCTCAACGAGGATGACCCAGATCGGCGCACAGAATTTGCAGAATAGGCAAAACAAAAATTGGAACAGGACCCTCAGTTCACGCAGAAGATTTTGTTCAGTGATGAG
>NW_005194026.1:0-1124 GCF_000239375.1 Pundamilia nyererei | reverse complement strand
TATTTTGTGACTGCAGAGTCATCAAAGGTCAAATTATACTTTTCTGAGAGACAAATTTGATGTCGGTGCATACCAGACCCACGAGATCTTGGTTTAAAGGCGCCTTCATACTGTGCAGTTTCAGCAGTTTGTTGCGATCATGTGTGGCATGATGCCACAATGTGTGACATGTATCACTAAATTTTGGCGAGAAGTCAAGATTAATGCACAAAGGTTGTATAATGATAACACAGACTCACGTAAGTATGATAGTGATAACAGCTGCAGAACACATCATACAAATAAGGCTTCTGGTGCAGAAGCTCAACTAGATTTTATTCTTTTTTGAAATCCCAAATGTTTTTCTTTCCCACACTTTACTTATATTTGTTACATTTAAGTTTGCTTTGTTTTTGAGTTTCTTGGGTTTTTTTGCACAAATAAGGGAACCGATTGATCCGTGCTCATTTTATTCTCCAGTTAGTCAGCTGACATAAGTCACTTTAAAAATCACAATAGTGAAATTGTGTCATGTTAAATGTTAAATTTCTTTCTTTTTTTAACACAGTGTGCTTTGAACCCGACTTTGTCCAAGAAATTTAAAAGCATCCCATTTTTGAACATCACATATTTGACTTCAATCTTTAGGTGAGCAATCCAGACTCAGAGGCAAAACTGTGGAGGGACTTTTCCCAGATATGGTCCCAAATTTCATAACTTTTGCACATACAGTTCTTGGGGCTGCTGTGAACTCTACTGGTAGACAAAGAAAGATTAAGAAGAATTTGTTTAACATTTAGTAGCTTCATTACTAGAGCCCCCAGATAGGTTTACAGCTGCTACATAGTACGTTATTGTGTTGTTACTAAGCTGGACTGTTCTGCCTTTTCTGTGTTCATTCATCAGCCTTTCTATTATCTCAAAACTATCTGAAACGGAAAGACAAGAGACACAGTAGCTGGTTTCTACCACTTAATGTACTTTTTCAGACATAGCAAAGTTACAATGTAGCAGAGCTACACTGAATACAAATTTGCAACATTATAAAAAAAAGATTTAAAATGCAATACATCTGAATAGGGCTCCACATAATGTTTCATTGCACTTTCATTTCTGTACTAAGAGAAATTACAGGGGGAAAAAAA
>NW_005194025.1:0-1124 GCF_000239375.1 Pundamilia nyererei | reverse complement strand
GTTTAACCTCCAAACACTAAAAACCATTCGCTTTCTCTTCTGCGGGTGATTCCTGCTGAACACAAACAGAACGTAAGTCACAGATTTGGTCAAACGGGTTCAGCCTCGAGTTCAGGCCTGAAGAGCTGCAAACACATGTTAACGTGCCGTTGATTAGATTTCTAATTCTTCCTCCGGGAGCTCGAGCGACTCCACAGCTTTTCATAAGACATCTGCCCAGAAACTGCTGAGATCTCCAAAAGAAATGCGTGTGGTAACCAGTCCACATTGAAGTGCAGCGTCAGTGTGTGTGTATGCAAGGTCCGCTCAGGTCTGAGGAACATGAGCTTCATCATCAGAAGATCATTTAATCCAAATACAACACAAACAAAGTCTAACACAGAGTTCTGGGGCCATCAAAAGGTTAGAGTGTGCTTATTTAATGGTGGTGTCGTTTCCACAGTCATTTCTCTGGTAAATTGAAGGACCCGTCAGAAAGTGCTTCTATGTTTTCACACGACACTCAGTCGTCAATCCACATCTGTGTCTGCCCACTGTCTCACCTCTAGCACACACTCAGTGTGGCTGAGCTGTAGGGAAGACCAACATGACGACCGGTCATTAGCGGGGACATCGCGTGGGTTTGGTAGCCAGCAGGGTTAAAGAGGACTTTGTCACCGGGATGGTTATGAAGGTGCAGACGGTATCTGGTCTTTGTTTTTTTGTGGATGATGAGGTTGTGAAGAGAGTTGGCACTTCCAAAGCTGAGGCCATAAAAGGCTGGAAGCGTGCTCCAGGTTGAGGAGGAGTTGTTGGACAACTTCAAGCATCAGGTTCTTGTTCATGAGTGGGTGGAGAGAGGAGCAGTAGAGCTGATTTACCAGTTGATCTACATTCCTCCCCTCACCTATGACCACAATCCGTGGGTAGTGACCTAATGAGATCAAAGGTATCAGAAATGAGCTTCCTCCGATGTAAAGATGAGGAGATTGTTCACTGAGGAGGAGCTCCGGGTAGACCTGCTACTTCTCCACATGGAAAGGAGCCAGCTGAGGTGGGTCAGAACCTGACCAGGATGCCTCCTTGGGGAGAAGTTTCAGGCAAGTTCAACCAAAACGCTGGAGACATCACAATCAGACCTGGAG
>NW_005194024.1:0-1124 GCF_000239375.1 Pundamilia nyererei | reverse complement strand
AAGAATATGCAGCGCCACCCTGTCAGACGCCAGTGACGGTGGGGCTCACTGATGAATCAGGTGAGCTGCATTCATGGCTGATTCAAAACAAAGATTCCCCTGCTGTGGTCAGTGAGGGAAAACAGGGGGAAATAAAACTAAAAGAGGCATTTATAAACGTTTATGTGTGAAGTTTATAAACGGGATAAAAGGGGGTGTTTTACTGTTATTTTAGCATCAGCATTATTATTACATAAGAATCATATAGCAAGCATTGCATTAAACATTTATTGAAGCTATTGAGATTATACTAACATTTGTATTACAGTGATTGTTATAACCTCAGGTTAATCTTCTATTTACAGGTGTCAGGATAATCATATGATCTTTCTTTGCAGGTGTAACCATGATCATTTATATACATATTGCAGTTTGTTGCTCATTATAGAGTTGTGCTCAAGTTAATAAGGGTTAAAAGCTACAGTCAACGCGATGTTTGGCTGATCTATGGACTGGAGTGACTTCGAGCATAGAAGGCCGCACACGTTTACATAACACTGATATCATGTTTTTCTTTGTGATCTTTTATTCAGTTATATCTTTTGCTAAGTTTTAAGTAGTGGCAGTTGATTAAATGACATTCATTTAATATTACATACCTGATTCAGGGCATTACACACAGATCAACTTAACAATCTGCAAAACCTTGTAGCTGCAATGTTGTGTCTCCATAAGGGACAGTTGGCTCCAGGAGATAGGTGCGAGTCAGTGCCTGTCCTCGAGAAGGAGAGAATCTTCCTTTGCTGTGTCAAAAGTAGTCAACAGGTTCACATTGAAGTGAAGTTCATATTATTACAGGTTTGGTTTCTTGGCAATTCTGCGGACGCAGGCTCTGGGTGGAGCCAGGAGTTGAACAGATCTAACATGACAATTACATTGATTTCATTCCCTGGCACAGGATGACAAGACTGGAGCAACGACACTGGATAGGAGAAGGTCTCATACTTTCTAAGATATGAGGTCACTAACCTTTTCTTTTAATTTTCTAGCTCCGTTGATTTGACACATGGGAATGTGTCAAAGAAGGGGGGAAGTTGAGTTTTAACATCAAACAAGGGTTATATGAACAGTTTTATGACCTCATT
>NW_005194023.1:0-1125 GCF_000239375.1 Pundamilia nyererei | reverse complement strand
CCCAAAACAAACGGGACTCTGGTGTTCTTATCATTCTTGAGCCAACTGATCTTGAGCCGTTATCAAGGAAACACAAGGAAGGCAGTGTTATGTGTGAGATAAGCACTGAATGCACTTCTGCTGTTCACAGTTAAAGTGACAAGGTGGCTGCAGGTGGTTTAGAGCCCCTTCACTAATGGATAATGGTATGAACCACTGTTCTACTTGCCAGTCAAGCAATTTAATGTTAATTATCGCAGATGTTGAGATTGTATTTTGATGTCAGATTTTCAAGTATGGTTTAATGCCACAATTAATTCACATATTTTAATTAATCTGTGAAGTACACCTTCTGAATAAGAGATGATAAGTAGATGTATAAGACCTTGTCAGCATCTCATCGTCTGAGATAAGATTTCTAATGAAAAAGTCTTAATAGCATAATACATTAAATGCAACGGCAGTGAACTTTCAGAAAACCTTGGTCTTATATACGCTGATCAGACATAACATTATGACCACTGACAGTTCAACTGAATAACATCAATTATCTCTCCATCATAGCACCTATTAGTGGGTGGGATATGTGAGCGAGCAAGTGAGCATTTTGTCCTCAAAGTTGATGTGTTTGAAGCAGGAAAAACTGGCAAGCTTAAGGATTTGAGCGAGTGATGGCTTGACAACTAGGTCAGACAATCTCCAAAACTGCAGCTTTTCAGCAAGACAAGAGCTGCAGTTGGACAGTTTTAGTGGTGGGCAGGTGAGCTTCCAAACTGAACCACAGAGCAATGAAAGAAGGTGGCCTCATATCAATCATGGCCGGATGTGTGAGGCATTCTTACGTAGGGAACACCTGACACCAGAACGTACTATACAGGAAGATGGCAAACCATCTTAGGCTACATCCACACGTACACGGGTATTTTTTGAAAACGCAGATTTTTCTATGCGTTTGCACCTTTCGTCCACACATAAACAGCGTTCTCTGTCACTGAAAACGGAGATTTTTAAAAACTCTGGCCAGGGTGGATATTTTTGAAAACTCAGTTTTTGCATTTATGTGTGGACGAGAAAAACGGAGAAAACGCAGAAAATGCAGCGTCAAAGGTGTGCGCCTTTTAAAGGTGTGCGCCTTTTAAAGGTGTG
>NW_005194022.1:0-1125 GCF_000239375.1 Pundamilia nyererei | reverse complement strand
ATGAAGGAAGTGATCTTGAAAGGAAACTCACATAGGTAAAAACAGTCAGATAAGACAGATGGACCCTGGTAGGCATAGAAAAAAAAATTTACAAAACTCAAAGGGAAAAAAAATCATCATTATCATGTCATCTTTTCATAGCGCATAAACGTGCCATTAGTGAATACAAAACCAGCTTTGAACTTAACAGCTAAACTATGGGTGGTTCTTGTTTGTCTGGAGCCAGACCAGATAAAATTTCAGTTAGTCTTCTTCGGCTGTGGATTTAAAAGCAAAGTGATCCCTCTGTGGTCTTTTAATGCTGCCACCTTACAAACAAACATTACTGGGAAAAAAGAGACAACACCAATAAAAAGTCATCATTTTATAGGTCAGACACACTGGAAATGGAAACCATGACGTTTACTTTCTGTGCCATCTCACAGCATGCATCACAGGCGACCTATATTCTCACTAATGCAGGAGACAAATGTGAGGCATGTGCACTGCCCAGAGCATTACACAAACCATGATGGACCCAAAGCAATTCTGTGAGTCTGGGCGATTACACACTGGTCCACATAATAGAAACCCATTATCAGAGGGCCAGAGAGGAATGACAGGGGAGGGCAAAGTGGCCCAGCAGATTAATGAGATTGCCATCCAGTTTGAGGACACCACCCTCTGGTCCAAGCACAAACATTTATCAGAGAGCAGAGAGGAAAGAGAGACGTCAACAGACTAATGGCAGACAAAAACACTTTCAAAAGGTTTTATAGTTTAAAAACCTAGATCGATAGATAAAGCTACTGCTATGTTTGAGAATGCACTCTAAAACCAGTTTGTAAGACTTAAAGATCAAATAAGCAGACTCGTTTATCTCATGGTTAGAGATTCATTTGAAACTCTTCCTTATAGGAGTTTACCACTTCAGAAAGCTCTGTTAGCTCCAGTTCTGCATTCTGCTTCTGAAATTCTGAGCAGCCCAAAACGCTTTTCAAGTACATCCATCTTTGTTTCTGTCCTGAGTAACTTTCAATTCAATTTTATTTTATATAGCGCCTAATCACAACAACAGTCACCTCAAGGCACTTTATATTGTACAGTAGACCCTACAATAATACATGCAGAGAAAAACCCAACAAT
>NW_005194021.1:0-1125 GCF_000239375.1 Pundamilia nyererei | reverse complement strand
GGTTTTGGTGCTAAAAACTTCCAAGTTAGGTCTGTGTTCTAAAAACTGCTCAAAAGGTTTATACGGTAAAACTTGCTTGGTTAGCTTTACAGGCTAAAAACAGTTGTTAACTTGATGCACTGATATCTAGCCTACTTTGTTACTACACAGCTTTAAGTGCTTAAAACTTCTCCATTAAGTTTACATATTAAGGCATGGATGGTTTTAAACTTCCTTAACCTAACCTTTACTCTGGTGTTAGTCTGTCATCAGTTAGCTGCCTGCAGCCGGTCCAAAATACTGCAGCACGGTTACTAACTGGCACACGCAGGCAAGACCACATATCCCCCATACTGGCATCATTACACTGGCTGCCAGTTAGTTTTAGAATTAATTTTAAGATTTTATTATTTGTTTTTAAGGCATTGCACAGGTTAGCACCCTCATACCTTTCTGATCTTTTAAATTGGTAGACTCCTGCAAGATCACTGAGGTCTACAGATCAAATGCTCCTGGCTGTCCCGAGGTCCAGAGGAGATCGGGCCTTTGATGTAACTGCTCCTAAAGTGTGGAATGAACTGCCCCTTCACATCAGGACCTCCCCAACATTGGACACTTTTAAAACCCGTCTGAAAACCCACTTTTATTCCTTGGCTTTTAAATCAGAATGAGTTTGAATTACTTTTATTTGTCTTATATCTCACTCAAATATTCTAATTTTATGATTCTTTTTGTTAACTCTTGTCATATCTCCCTATGTTTTCATTTCTTTCAATTATCTTAATTGTACAGCACCTTGGTCAACGGTTGTTGTTTTAAATGTGCTATATAAATAAATTTGGCTAAAAACTACTTGTGGAAATTTACATGCAACGATCTACGAGTTAGCTTTAGTTGATATAAACTACTTGGAAAAGTTTTGGTGTTTAAAATCTACTCGGTTAGCTTTGGGCGCTAAAAACGTATCAGTTAGGATTATGTTCAGATTAAGATTATGTACTTAAAGCTACACAGAATTAGATGTTATAAACTATTCTGAAAGTTTTAGGCAATAAATACTACTTGATTAGTTTAGGCCCTGAAAAGAGCACCTAAACCACTCATGTTTAGGTGCTAACAACTACTCATTGTGGTTTTGGTGCTAAA
>NW_005194020.1:0-1126 GCF_000239375.1 Pundamilia nyererei | reverse complement strand
GATGTTTTATGAGTTGAACAGGCTGATTTCCATCCTCTACACTGACAGTAAATTGTTTATGCTGTCTTTATATTAGACACTAATCAGCTGGTATGAAGGTGGAATTCAGTGAATCTAAGCATCATGAGCTTAACTGCAAATTCATCTCTGCTACACTTGATGTAACCAAACTCTGAGCAAACCACAGCCACTGCAGCAGTCACACACTGTTCTGTACTTTAAATCCACCACAGTGCAGCAAACTAACCTGTTTATCCTGCAGTAGCCTTCAGCCTTTAAATAAACCAGTTAGTCTGCCTCAGTTTGTTTAGCAGCACGTTTCAGAATATGAAAAAACATGATGTCACATGTACAGACCCAATATCTGATTTAAAAACTGAGCTTTAAATGTTACAGGTAAGCTTTACTCCCTCCCTGTGAAACACAGCAGCTGGACCTTTAGCTACAACTCACTGTGAGACAAACTGCACATGAACAGTTTGTATGTTTTTTGATGTTTCTTGAGCTGATAGAAACGTTGCATTAGAAACAAACTCACACTTAAAGTTTGATGCTTGAAGGCTGTCTTCATCCTGCTCGCTCAGTCTTTGTGTCATCACCCAAAAGTTCAATGTTGCAGTGAAACAGAATTTACAAAGTAAAAGACAAAAACAAAAAACGACATGAACTGATCCATATCAGTTTATAACAATATTGAACACAGGCTTCAGCTGGACGCTGACAGGTAACATATTTTTCACCTGCTGTCGCCTGGATGTGGAGCAGTACTGTAAACACTGAAGCCCAATTCGATCAGAGTAGGAACAGAAATGTGCTATGGGGTGCTCTTGATAACTGTTTTTGTCATGTAACTGGATTGCACTTTGTCAGGCCTCCACTCTAAGACTACACCATCCTGGGTGTCGCACCTGCAGGCTAAACTCCTGCTGGTCTAGCTCTTAGGGTCACTGAGGCACGCAATAATTCTCAAATACATTTGTAAAATAAAGTAAGAATAAAATAAGATTTCTCAATTAGCCAATACTTACAAAACTAAAAAGGGTTGGCATAGTAATTAAAAAAAAACAACAATTCACCATGTGTTTCAGGTTTTGCTTTAAGCTCATTTGTTTTGCAAGGAACTGAA
>NW_005194019.1:0-1126 GCF_000239375.1 Pundamilia nyererei | reverse complement strand
AGTGCGGTAACTTGCCAGTTTATTCTTTAAGCTAGCTTTCCATCCAGCATATCCTGTGAGGGAGCCCCTCTCAGTGAGACAAGGATGTTTTGAGATGAGGGCCTCACCAACTGTGTTAAAGTCTTTATCAGTGACATAAACTTTGTATCTGACAATTTCTTGAATGAGGCCTTCAAGAATTTGTGACTTCAGTTTAGGATCTGGAGTAAGCAATGTGCCCTTTTCTTTGTATGCTGCATTGCCTCGCTCAAGTTTTAGCTCTGCATCAAAGGCAAACTGAGGAACACAGAAAACGCTTGGCCACAATGCCCTAGAGGTTGATGAGCAGGATGCCTCAGATTCTGGTGATGAGAGTATGTCTGTATCAACACATCCACTGGACCGGGAGGTGGAATCATCCAGACCAAAACTGCATGAAGCATCAGCTTCATCAGCCTCAGCAGACTGTGTAGCTAAGCCTTCAGCCAGGGAAGTCATTCTGATTGTTCCCCTGTCTTGTATTTCATCCATTGAAGTAAGGTTCATGAACTCATTCCCAAATAGTGGATCCATGAACTGAAGCCGGAAGTTGCTATTATTGAGGCCACACTGTCTTTGCACTTCTTCAATAAGTTCAATAACAGATCCTGGAAGTCCACAGTGAAAAGTCAGCCTCTGACTGCTGTTGTCTCCCAAAATCACTTTGAGAATTGCCGGGGCCATTGCATATCCTTAATCTGCGAAATAGATGGAAAAGAACACTGTACTTTAAAAAAAAAAAGTGAAATGATCAATCACAAAAACACGTCTGAATAATTAAATCTCAAACTTAAAAATTACATAACAGATAATTAAAAGATTGATAGCTGCCCACAAGAAAATTAACAAGTAGCCCCCCCAAAAAATAAACATTATGTCTGCATATCCAGTGTTTAACAAACTTATTACACCACAAGCCCCCCCCCCAAAAGAAAGAAAAACGAAATATTTTAGAATTAAAAGTTTAGAAGTCCTTTTCCTTTTCAGTGCATTACCAACATTTTAACATTAAGAACAGGAGTGAGGAGTTTAAAACTGAAGTCATCTTTTTATACGCAAATGTGAGCTGGCATACTAGACTTCTCTGAGAAATCAGAAATTAATCAAG
>NW_005194018.1:0-1126 GCF_000239375.1 Pundamilia nyererei | reverse complement strand
TTATTCCTGGAACAGGGCTCACATGTTCTTTCTATGCCAATGATAATTAAATAGATAAATAAATAAACACCAGCAACAAGCAGCCGAGGAAACAGACCCAGACTGTGTGTGAGAGAAAGGTGTGAGGCGTCAGCTGGAACTACTAAACTCTGCAGTTACATGAAACTGATTTCATTCTGTGTTTTCATAAGGCTGTAATAGCACTGCTGAGTTAGTCATGTGACAGTTGGTAGAAGAGCTTTGAGACTGAGAGGAGGTGTCAGTACTGTATCATGGGAAAAACTTGTGTTTGGTTTATTTGTTTTTTGTGCTAATCCTCTTTCTCAGTTTGTTGTTGGTGCTAGGCATGTTCTTAATTCTTAGTAATGCCAAGATCACTGAGATCTTACAGTTTTTTGGTTATTTGGGCCTCAGTTATAGTTAAATGCTAGCAGAGCACATGGTTAGCCCTGGTGGGGGATGGATGGATGGGGAAGTTAATGTGACTGCCAGTGTCTTTGTTTTCTACGTGTGGTGCTAACTAATCCAGAAAAATCAAATCAAATTCTCAACATGCTTGATGTCTGGAGGAGTTCAGCATCATCAGCTTCTATGTAGTGTAGATCCTCTCTGTTTCTACACTAATATCAGCAGTAGGAGAATCACTCACACCAGGAGGCTTCTGTGAGCCGTAAGTCTGTCGTTGTTTTTGTCTTCTGTGGATGAAAGGAACAACTCCAAGAAGAAGCAGTGATGAAGTGAAAAGTAAAAGACTTCCGGAAGGAGAAACCAAGATGGACGTGTAGTTGGGAGCCTGGCACCAAACTTTTCTAATTAACCCCCCAAATTCAAGAAGATACACAATTATTCGTGATTCTTGACTGGGATGAGTGGGGGTACGAAGACGAGAAGTCACAAAAAGCGAGCAGCATACCAAGAATATAAAGAAATGGATAACTCTGATCAACGGCGGGACTCGAGAGGGTTAGCGAAATGTTAAAAGACATCAAGATGGAGCTGCAATCATTTCGCGCTGAAAGTAAACAAGATATGCTAAAAATTAGAGAAGAGTTGAGACAAGACATGAGAGTTGAGTTGGCATTATTGAAAACAGAAGTCTATCAAAGCATCTCTGCAAATACTGAAA
>NW_005194017.1:0-1126 GCF_000239375.1 Pundamilia nyererei | reverse complement strand
ATTGTAAAGCGCTTTGGGTGCCTTGAAAAGCGCTATATAAATCCAATCCATTATTATTATTATTTAAAAAAGGTGACACATACACAGGGGGAAAAGCAAGCAAACTCAGAAGGGAAACGCTGACAAATTTACAAGAGGAAAAACTGTAGAGTCATTTTTCTTTTAGAGTTTAAACTATTTAATCAGTCAAACTTGTCAAAGAATAGAAAATCTAAAAAGAAACTTTATTTAACTTCAAAAACAGGACGTGAATCCTTCCATGTGATTCACTAATATATGAGAATCTGATGTGACTAATCAAATTCAGTGATTATTAATCAATTAATGTATTCTTTCCTTTTCTTCCATGGGTCTCACAGAGAGGTGTACTCCCAGTTCCTGAAGGAGATGATCATCCAGCCCGGCATTGCCAACGCCAACCTGGGCCTTTCCAGAGAAGACGTGACGATGGAGGACCACGTGAGTCATCCTCTGTCGTTCTCTCTTCGCTGCAGTGACGAGCTGAAAGAAATAATGAAACCAAATTGTGCTATGAGTGATAAATCGAAATGAAAATTAGCATCACCTCCCAACAGTTATACAAGTGTCAGATTGAGATAAACAGTGTGGATTCTCCTGCTGAGTGCCATTAAACTGTGTCAGGTGAATATAATTACAGAGTGAGGTCTAAAGTCGTAAAACACTCACTGCTGCCGTTTTCAACTCGAGCACTCAGCAAGCAGGAGTTTGGTCTGATTCTGTTACAGATCTTTAGCTGAGGTCTGCATAATAAAGATTTTACTGGGCTCGCAACATTAAATTTTATGGCTTGGCTTCATAAGGTTGTGCTTGAGTGAACCTTTAAACGTGTGAGTACTGAATAATACCTTTCACTTTGTGACTGCTGCCCACACTGGGCACAGACTGTGTGCAGTAATTTATATTTGCACGATGGCACACAGTGTAGCATAAACTAGAGCTGTTACAGAGGCTTTTTAAACAACCAAATCCATCACAATGAGTGCCTACCATGAATTAATTTGGGGGCGACTGTGGCTCAGGGGGTTGGGAATCGCATCTGTAACCGGAAGGTCGCTGGTTCGATCCCTGGGCTCTCTGTCCTGGTCGTTGTGTCCTTGGGCAAGAC
>NW_005194016.1:0-1126 GCF_000239375.1 Pundamilia nyererei | reverse complement strand
TGTTTGTTTAAACTTAAGATGAAGAATCAAAACCTTTTTGTTGGGGCATAACGAGGGAGCTCCACAGGTCTCTCTGCTTTCATGGTGCCCAAGTCTGATGTTGGCGTCTCCCCTGAGCGCCCCCTGCTGGCAGAAAACAATAAAATAAATAAGAACATGAGAAAGACAGCTGTCAGTTTTGGTAACCTCTTAAGTAGAGCCACATTTGGCTGCTATATTTGGATGGGCAAACAAAAATAAATGAATTTCAGATGCAAGCTCTGAGATAAGTTTTTTTGTACATGTTGGGTGACAAAAATAAGCATCATTACAATGATCTCATTGAACATAGCAGCCTATGATGGTCTGAACTGAAAGAGCAGCAGCAGCAGTTTCAGGAGTCAATGTGTGCATGTTTCATTTATATAAGAGAGATTATATTTTGAACATTTTTATTTTTTATTTTTGTCAACATACTTCTCATGAGTAATGCTACTGAAGTAAAAGCACAATGAATAGAATCAGTGGATTTTGTTTTCATTAAAAAGAAGAAGAACACAATTAGCCTGTTTTTTTTTCTCTCTTCCCCAACTAAACATGAAGAGAGAGGAAGAGGGGTGTGTGTTTGTGATTTAGGATAATCTGTTTTTAAAGGACCATTTTTAAATACCACAGTTGTCTTTGATACTAGTTGTTAATGTTGCTATGCTGCTCATTTAACAGTCTTTCTATAAATGAAAATAACAAATAATTCAACACCATAACACACATCTAAAGGAAAAGTTGATCCTCACAGCAGCAGCTTCTCTCTGTGCTGATACTCAGAAAAGATGTAAATAACATCTGAGATAGATTTCACTAAAGCATTGACTGTTATAACTCACCAAAGCAGAAGTAAGAAATGAATGTGTGTGACTTCGTCTTTCAAGCTACAGGATTGTGTCTGTGTTTTATTTGTAGCTCTGACTTCATAGTTAATCAGCTCTGTACTTTCCAAGAGACATGGTACTCTGCTTCTTCTTTTGTTATTCTGAATACTTTTTTAACTCCTGTGTTATGTGCTGCTTTTTCTATTAACTGAATAACAAAGGACATAGGCAATATACCTTGTTTAGGTGGTCTGGCTGTCAAAACCTCAAAAAAATGT
>NW_005194015.1:0-1127 GCF_000239375.1 Pundamilia nyererei | reverse complement strand
TCCAGTGCTCCTTATGTGTGTGTTAAATACAGTAATGGCACACATAACTGAGACTGCGCCTTTTAGTACAGTGCGTCTTATGGTCGTGAAAATACGGTAGTTCATTTAATATACAAACAATCATATCTAAACAACAAGTTACATCATATTCTTCACAAGTACATATGAAAAGTTCCAATCCAATCGGTCTCACTCCCAATTTGAGGCAAAAATAATTGTTTTTAGTTAGTAAAGAACATAATAAGTCATCTAACACTGACCAGATTGTAGCAGTCATAAATTTGGAAGAAAGGGTAGAAAAGTAATTATTTAGTGTTTTTATGATCATGGAAGAAAAGAATAATAACTGAAACTAAAATCTGATGAACCTCACAACACTAACTTTAATTGCAGTAGAATAACTAACATGCTAAAACAAATTTAAAGAGCAGAGTTGTTCCAAACAGTCAGGCTTAAAATACAAGATAAAAATATAAATACATACCTCACAGTAACTGCACTTATAGAGTTTCCTTCTGGTGTGGATCTGCTGGTGCCCTTTCAGAGAATGTGGTGCTTTAAAAGTCTTCTCACACAGGTCACATTTATAAGGTCTCTCTTCAGTGTGGGTAAATGTGTGGTGATGTAACTGTGTGGCTGTTGTAAAGACTTTCTCACACTGATCACAGCAGTAAACATCCTGTCCAGTATGAATCCGCAGGTGTCTTTTTAGGTAACTTATACTACTAAAGGTTTTACCACACTTGTCACAGCTATTCGCCTTAATTCCAGAGTGGGTATCTTGATGACGTCGTAAGTTGCAACTGCGAGCAAACGTTTTACCACACTGATCACAGCTGTGTGCTTTAACTCCAGTGTGGATCAGTTGATGCATTTTTAAGCTTCTAGGATGGGCAAAAGATTTTCCACACAAGTCACAAATGTATGGTTTAACTCCACTGTGGATCAGTTGGTGTGTTTTTAAGTTGTCAGCCTGAGAAAAAGATTTTCCACACAAGTCACAGTAGTGTGCTTTAAATCCACTGTGGACGAGTTGGTGTTTTCTTAAGGTTCCAGCCCGGGTAAAATACTTTCCACACAAGTTACATCTGTGTGCTTTAACTCCACTGTGGATGAGTTGGTGTATT
>NW_005194014.1:0-1127 GCF_000239375.1 Pundamilia nyererei | reverse complement strand
AATATAACGATATGTATCGGATTACGATATAAAAACGTCTATCGTTTCCTATTACGCAATATATTACAGCAATATTTTTTTCATCGCTTTAATGGCCACTATAGTGGCTTTATTCATTTCTGAAAGTTCTCTCTTTCTCTTATATTTAATATAACCACACTTCGGACGGACAAGCGCCTGTTTTTAAGTGTTGTCGTTACCAAAAATGATGTTAAAACCATTGGAAAACCATTAGATGATTTACTGGCTCCTCTGCTGGTTACAAAGCAGTGATTATACTTTGGAGTTTTGTGTTATACTGTGAGGAACTGGCCTGTTTGGAAGTTGCAGTAAGAAGAAAAACACATCTGTATATGATGTTGTGGACAGAGAGAGTGATGGATGATTTTATTTATCTCAGAGATAAATGAACATTTACACCACGTCCATGCAGAGACTCTTAAGGACGTGAGCGTGAGAAACAAGCTTTTCACTGTTTCTCTTGATGCCCACATGCTTTATTTATTCTTTAGTCCAGCATGTGTCATCACCACAATAAAGCTGCTTTTAACCCGTTTTCACACATTGTCATACCTGCACATTTCCACTCTGCTGTGTTGAAAGATGAACGTTAGACTTCAGGCTGAAACCACAGGCTGCACTTCCTCTTTTCTTGGAGGCCCAGACAGAAATTTTGTGGTGTCTGATTTTCAGCAGATAAAAATAAACCTACAACAGTCTTTTACACACGTGCAGTCATCACAGTCTGTTTGGAGGGGGGTGGGGGATATTAAAGGGTGACCTGAACCACTAGACATGTCATATGTAGCCATTTGTCAATTACTATTATTCTGAAACATCATCACTCCCCTCTTTCTTCTTTGTGTGTGTGTGTGTGTGTGTGTGTGAAGATTTGTGAAGTTGTGCCTTTAATCTTCATAAAATCAAAACCCCTGAAACACCAGCAAAGTGCACCATGGTGAGACTCAGAATCGAAACATTACAGCAAAGCTTTAATACACTAGTGTAGATAACACCTGTCAGTGTGGTAAATTGTGCTTAGAGAGCATCTGCATCCCATAAGTCCAAGAAGCCAAGAGCACCAGCATGCTGTGTGAGAAACATGGATGAAAGTCAGAACACCTCTG
>NW_005194013.1:0-1127 GCF_000239375.1 Pundamilia nyererei | reverse complement strand
TTTTTTTCCTCGCTACCTGGCCTGACCTGTCTCCCCAATGTGATGTTTGTATTGTATGTACGGTCGGCAAGGTCTGTCATCTTGGTTGTAGGCAAAAGGCCTGCAACTGACAAATAAAGGCTATCTCATTTCATCTCATCCCCTGAGCTCTCAACACAGACTGCATCGTCAGAATAAAAGTTGATAAAATAAATTAAAAATTTTGTATTGTTCGATACATATGCGTACCAAACCGAAAGAACTGTGTCGAACGGTTCAATATCGATACGAGTATCGTTGCACCCCTAATGTTGTTGTATTGACTCTATTCACAAAATATGATTTAACTGCATGATGTTAAATATGTATAATTTAGAATGAACTATGGGCCGACCAGAGGCTTTGAAGTGGATGTTGGTACCAAAACAACTCATCGTGTCATGTATCCAGAGACTGCTAGCTTATTGGACCACACCACTCACCTTGTGTTTTTTCCATTCAAGATGGAGGATTTTTTGTGGCTCCTTGAGAACGTTGGGTAGTTCAAACATTGCTGTTACCTTTTTATGTTTTTGTATTTAGAATATATATTTAGTACACTTGAATATTTAGGGTTGTGAAAAGCTTAACAAATTCATTATTGTGTGCATTTATCATTTCAATCGGAATCTAGCGTTAAATGATTCTAATCACATAATTGCTAATTAATTCCTTTTCTAGCATATATGCCATTAACGTAAAAGCATATTTCCAACAGAGAAAATGGTGATATAAACAAACAGAGCCTAGCCAACAAGAATTTGGTGAGTACATTATTCTATATTTTAACAAAAATGACAAACTGTATATTCATATATCAAATATAATTTAGTTAAAAGATTATATTGTGCATTATTCGCAGAATAAATGACCATGTTTAATTACCAGGTGATGATCCTCAATCCGGCTTTCATGAAACACGTTCATCAAGTTTGGTTACTAAAGAAGGGTGCTTATCCATCTACTGGCTTCATGGCTTTGGCTTTGAGCTTGATGATTTGTGATGAGGTAGGATAACATTCCAAAAGTCAAAGAAATACCAGTGAAGCAATAAGGACTGCTGTGCAATAAGTACATATGCCATAACTGCCAACTATGCTAAAAAAAAA
>NW_005194012.1:0-1127 GCF_000239375.1 Pundamilia nyererei | reverse complement strand
ACAACATCACAATGATATATGGGAATATGACAGTAAATACTAAATGTTAAACATTATTGTGCAGCACATAAGATCAACAGGGGGAAACTTGTTTTGTAAAGTTCGTTTAGCTAACCCGTGCAGGTGAATGAATTTACCCTGACTAAAGAAATCAAGAGAAACGCACCGGGTTGCTCAGTGACTAACCGCGGTTACTGTACTTTTATTGTGAGTATTATACTGTAAGAGCAACAGTCTGGACTCTGCTTCTGCTCCTGTTATTAAATATGTGCAAACAGCAGCATGTTTTCTGTCGCTTTCCACATGTGGAACGACATTAACGCCAATTTTAAAAAGCTGGCACTTCAGTAACCCCTCATTAGTGAAAAGCTATGGATTAAACAGCAAAGCCCGATACTTATGTACTGAAACCAACTACTTCCGCTTGGTGGAACACCGATAGGTGGACATTAGGTAAGGCTGCACTTTTTGCAGCGATCTCGTGTAGAAAACTATTCCGCGCGTATATCAAACAGGTCAGCGGCTCCGAACTGTAGTAAAGGGACCTCTGGCTAATACGTCGAGTTCGTGTCGGGCTCGTAGCTGAAAATTAGCTTTACTTTGTTGTCTGGGTCAACTTTGCTAGCAGAGACAGAGAGAGGCGTTGAAAGGTTGCTGCAACGGAGCTTATTGTTTCAGAGGAAAACACGAACACAGCGTACAGCCGAGTCTTAATAGCTTACTTACAGCTGGGCTCGTCAGGCTCTCTTCTTGGCTGCAGTGGTTATTATTATATTTACATGCTTTCAGCTCCCGTTTCTGCCCGTGACAGCTCGTACTTTTCCTTTCTCTCCCTCCCTCGCTCACAGACACATAGCAGGTATGGCAGTCCATTATCCCTGCAGCACAGAATACACTGCCCATCAGGCTGCATTGTTTAGGGCGATGCCTGTAACACTCTGCTGTTGCCTTCATATTAAATCATTTTTGTATAATAATTTTTAGAGGCTCTTATTGCGTGTTTTGTTTGGGTTTCCACCGGCGTGGAATTACCAAAAATAGAGAGACTATAGCCTAACATATGAAACAGGAAAATACCGCCATGTAATCCATTTATTTCAACAAACTAACTGTATTCTCAATATCAC
>NW_005194011.1:0-1127 GCF_000239375.1 Pundamilia nyererei | reverse complement strand
GAAGTCTTCAGCTCCCTCTTTTCTGTCTCTGGCACTTCCTCTCTTCTGTATGCCTTCCTCTTGCTCTTGCCATCTCCCCAGCAGGTCCTGATGTATCCTAAGCAGAGTCTCCCAGTGGGCCAATACATGTCTACCCTACAGCTGTTGTGAGGGCCCGCTGTGCATCTATAAAGCCCTCCTTCTTGGTGTGTCTCCCTTTGATTATCTTCATTACCATCTCGCTCTCTCTTTATTTAAACCCACAGTTGGTTTCAGTGGCACAACTGATGGCACCCTAGGAAAAGCACTTGGCTTCCTTTTCAATCACTTCTCAAACAGAGGGTTACGCAATGCACGACAGTCAACACATACGCACTCAGAGTAGGCTGGTAAACACAAACAATGCTTAAGGCCAAAAAAATTCAAGGAGAGGAGGGGAGAAGATAGCAATAGATAAAAACAAATACAAAAAAGTCAAAGAAAATTAATGACAAGTTAACGACTGAATATTTTTTGGTGGCTAAATAAATAATCAAAACATTACTTTTCAAAGTGACAATATACGTGAGCTGTTTTTAAACATTTAAATCATGAGTAGAAGAAAAGGTGATTGGTCACTGCAGGAATGCTTTGCGTAAAAATACACGCAACGTTTGATCATGTGAGGAAATTCACTCCAGCCAAGGAAACAGTGAGTGGAGAATGCTTATTGTCTGCCTATGCAGCGCCACTCTAGTGACTGTAGACGACAAATTAGTGGAATGAGGACCATTCATTTTATTTCCCTCCCGGGAGTGCTTAATTGGACATTGTGCACAAATGTGTGTGCATGCATTTAAAAGAGTGTGTTTCATGGACAAGGTCAGTGTAGCAGAAGAATCCCCGGAAAGTTTCCCTTTCTCTGCGCAGTGATTCAGGAAATGCACTGAGACAAGGAGCTATTGTCATGAAAAACCAGCTGCAAGGAGTGTGTGTCCGTGTAAGGTCAATGCACTTTTAATGCTATTGGACTGAATCTGAGTTGTCTGACCAGCTGGATAAATCTTGTATTGAATGTGACAGGTAAATAGTAGGAGTTATGAAACAAACTTGGCCTATGGGTTGTGAAATTGAGCACAAATTTGTAATAAAACGATTCAACAATTCAT
>NW_005194010.1:0-1128 GCF_000239375.1 Pundamilia nyererei | reverse complement strand
GCACTAACCCTGCCATCAGTCACTTTCACCCAGGTATACTGCCTGGATGAGGGATGCTTCACCCGCCACGCATCAACCAAGTTAATTGTCCGTAGGACATCTGTTAAAGCAGAAGATGACTGAAGATGCGGCTCCGCCCCAGTCCTGTCCAAAGTAAAGTCAAGACAACAGTTCCGGTCCCCACCCAACACAACACAGTCCCCTTGAGCAGCACCACTTAATTTTTCTCCCAATGTTTTAAACAAAATCCCACGCTCCGCCCCCGAGGTTGGTGCATAGACATTAACAAAAGTAAAAATAAAACCTCCAATGTCAGCCTTCACCAAAAGGACTCTGCCCGCCACCATCTCCATGCTGAAAATAACATTCGCATTTAGAGAAGGAGAAAACAAAATAGCAACTCCTGCGCTAAAACTTGTCCCATGACTAAGAAACTCCTGCCCTCCCCACCACAGATCCCAGTCTATCTCATTCAAACTGTCAGTATGTGTTTCTTGGAGAAAGACTATATCTAATCTCTTCTGTTTGATCACCTCAGCTAATAAGGCTCTTTTATCGGCATCCCTGCACCCATTCACATTCAAGGAGGCCACCTTCAACCCCTGCACATAAGAGGAAGCCATCAAGAAAGCAAACAGAAAAACCCAGCAGAGATGAAATGATCATAACGTTTCAGCGTAAAAAACTCCAGTGTCTCTACCGATTCAGACGCTTCAACTGTTCCCTCAGACCAGTAACATGTTTCTGCAGACAATAACGCTCTTTACCATCCAGTAAGTCCAATCCCACAACCTTCTGAAGAGTCATAGCTGACCAAACGAATTTCTCAACATCAGGGAAATATTCCCTAACATTCACCTTCCTACCAAAGGTGTCGTCCAGAAAAGCAACGATTTCCTCCAAAGAATACAAATCTGCATTTTGAGAGACACTGTCTGCCACAGAAACATTATCAGAGTCAGAATCACACTCCATGTCATTCGTGTCGTAACCATAACCACCAGCAGGCGTCCGGCGCTGCTGCTGCTCCACCTCTCCGTCCCCCGAGGCAACAACACACTCTACACCCAACTCAGAGCTCCCCATTTCATCCCCAGTCTGCGCCGTACTGACCGCAGGTCCAGCCTC
>NW_005194009.1:0-1128 GCF_000239375.1 Pundamilia nyererei | reverse complement strand
GGTGCGTCTAGCTCGCCTTCGGCTGGAGGCGCAGGAAAGGGAGCAAACACGTAAGGCCGAGCTTGACTTCAAACTTCGGATACGTCAGCTGGAAATTGAAGCTGAGAAGGAGGTAAAGTTGAAACAGCTAGAGGTGGAAGCTATGAGACTTACACAAAGCCTGTCTTCTCCCAGTTCACCGGTTTCTTCAGAACCCTTGCCTTTATCTGGCAGCACCTGTAGGTTTGATGTGCGCAAAAATATTGCTTTGGTGCCAACATTTAGAGAGACTGAAGTCGATTCCTACTTTAATGCTTTTGAAAGGATTGCAACGGCATTAGAATGGCCAAAAGAAATGTGGGCTGTGCTGCTGCAATGCAAGCTAATGGGCAAAGCACAGGAGGTTGTATCAACTCTCTCTATCGAAAACGGCATGAAATATGATGTACTGAAGGAGTCCATCCTTCGTGCTTATGAGCTTGTGCCTGAGGCCTACCGGCAAAAGTTCAGGAATCACAAGAAGTCAGATGGTCACACATATGTAGAGTTCGCGCGTGAGAAAGCAGTTCTTTTTGACAAGTGGTGCACAGCAAGTGAGGTGAAGAAAGAGTTTGAAGCGCTTCGTCAGTTAGTCCTGTTGGAAGATTTTAAGAATCTATTACCAGAGAAGCTTGTAATGTTTTTAAATGAGCAAAAGGTTGCCTCACTGTCAAAAGCTGCCGTTCTGGCTGATGAGTTCACTTTGACTCACAGAAATGTGTTTGCATTAACCCCTCATTCAGATAAAGTGTTGATCACACGCTCACCGAAGCCTGATCGGGGTCAGCCTGAAGCCAGAGCTAAGCAACCATTTCTCTCTCGTGAGGTACGTGAATGCTTCTATTGCCACAAAAAAGGGCATGTCATTGCTGATTGCCTTGCACTAAGAAATAAGACTACACCACCACAACCCAAGGGCGTGGGTTTGATTAAAAACATGTCACCTCCCAGAAACCAAACACCTCAGAGTGAAATAGACCCTTGTTTCAAGCCTTTTATCACACAGGGTTGTGTTTCTTTGACGGGTGGTGCTGGTGATGACCAGTCTGTAACAATGCTGCGAAACACGGGTGGTTCACAGTCCATCATTCGAGAGGGTATTTTGCCTTT
>NW_005194008.1:0-1128 GCF_000239375.1 Pundamilia nyererei | reverse complement strand
CAACCTGCAAGAAACTGGAGAGATATCGCTCGGCAGTTTATTGTTAGCACAATCTCTTTATTCTCAAATAATTTAGTCATCCACTCTGCTAGAGTGATTTCTCTTATAGACTTATTAATAGGCTCACTAGTGAGAGGAAGCGGAAATTGCCTCCTGTGAACGATTTCAAAGGGTGTGAGCTTTTGCGAACCCTGGGTTAGTCGCATCCACATCTTCACCAGGCCCAAACACTCAGGCCATTGTCTGATCTTATCAGAGTAGGAATGCCGTAAGTAGGAATAAAATGGTTGCATAAACATTTTGCTACTGAGATTGCATCTGCTCTTTTTACTGGATAGATTTCTGGCCATTTTGAGAACACATCCACAATTACTAGAGCGTATTTTGATGCCTGACATTCGTTCAGTTCAATAAAATCCATGTGGATTGTGTGAAATGGGTGCGGTGGTGTTGGGGAAAAAGCCTCTTTTAGGCCTGAGGTTTCCCTGTGCAATATGTTTCTGGCAAATCATGCATGTTCTGATAAACTCTTGTGCTGAAGCTTCAAAATTTTGAGTATAGAAGTGTTTGGGGAGGATATTCATCATTCCACCCCTTGACAAATGCGTTAAGCTATGTGTCACTAATGCTGCTGTCTTGTGTAGCAATTTTGGCAGTATTGGTTCGCCATTACAGGTCATTTTGTAGCCGTGCTCCACACTTTAACCACTTCTTTTGCTCTGCGATGGGTGCGGCTTTCTGTCCATCTTTAAGTACATCAAGTGGTATTAGATGTGAGGTTTCAGACATCAAAGTCTGTACAGGTTGCTGTGCTGCCCTCTTTGCTGCTCGGTCTGCAAGGTTATTGCCTTCAGTAATTTCTGAATTATCTTTTTTGGTGTGCAACGCATATTGAAGTGTGAATATTTATATATTTCTATTTCTCGACCTTTGCGCAGCATGCACGTATGATAGCCGCTAGTTCTGCACTCTGTGCTGAAAAAGAGGAAGTAAGAGCTTTCACTTCTAAAACAGTAGGCTGCAGTGTACTAAAAATGTCTGGTCGGGGTTTCATTTTTTCAGTTAGCTTCAGCATACAGCTGTGTTCGGCACCATCTACCTCCGCAGGAAGGAGAGTGCTTGTCACCG
>NW_005194007.1:0-1129 GCF_000239375.1 Pundamilia nyererei | reverse complement strand
ATAGTTTTATTTTTGAAATACACCAATTTTTATACACTGCAGGAAAAACGAAAATAAATATTATACTGCAAATTTGCAAAAAAGTAGCATATGCATCAAAATAAACTATTTCCACCAGTGCAATATGAGTCCTAAGCATCCCAGAAAAGACACAGAAAGTCATAAAGTCAAATATAACTTTTAAAAACACCAGTATAGGCCCTGAGGCCCTGATGGTAAAAAAAAACCACATTTCCGCGAAAATGACGTCACTTCCGGTTTCGGAACTCAGTGGTGCTGTTCTCACCACTGAGTTCTCATCGCTCCGTACCAGTGCGCCCCGTCGCCCTCTATGGATCTGAGTGCTGGCCAGCCACCGCAAAGCACGAACAAGCCCTTCACACGATGGAAATGCGGATGCTGCGATGGTGCCTAGGCCTGACACGATGGGACCACGTCATGAACACCGACGTTAGAAAGAGGATAGGAATCGCGCCAATCACAGATAAGATGCAAGAAGCGAGGCTGCGGTGGTACGGACATGTGGTATGGAGCGATGAGAACTCAGTGGTGAGAACAGCACTGCGGCTCAGCCCCCAAGGACGTCGACCTAGAGGCAGACCAAAGCGGAGATGGATGGACCGAATCAAGGACGACGTGAAGAAGATCGAAGCCGATCTGACCGACGCCCTTGACCGACCCAAGTGGAGACAACTTTGCAGAAAAGCGGACCCCGCAACCGAGCGATTGGGCATTCTTCGGTCACACAGGACGCCGGTGACTTGGCGCCATTTCATCCACGCTGCGTTGATCCTGGCTCGTACATCTAGTAGGATATCGCCGTCATTGCTGATCATCGATCCGAGGTATTTGAAATGAGGTACTTTCGCCAGATCTTCTCCATCGACGCTGATCGTGCCGTCGGTCTGGGGGCCAGCCTCTAAGTATTCGGTCTTGTTGGTGTTGAGCCTCAGGCCGAAGTCAGCTAGGCGAGTCTTCCACTGCTGCGTTTGGTATTGCAAAATAGTTTCCTACCACAGGAAATTTATTTTGAGTGTCTTCATAGTTTTATTTTTGAAATACACCAATTTTTATACACTGCAGGAAAAACGAAAATAAATATTATACTGCAAATTTGCAAAAAAGTAGC
>NW_005194006.1:0-1129 GCF_000239375.1 Pundamilia nyererei | reverse complement strand
GGGGTTGGGGACCGCTGATTTAGGACATTCTTTGCCTTATATTTCTTTTCCAGTTTAATACCACAAATCTTTTAATCCAGAGCACTGTTGTTGGAATACACAAAGCATGGAGTTTTGATCTCCTCTTGCAGAATTCGGAAAGGAATTTCCAAAAGAAGGTGCAATCTGATTGGCAGAATTTCCCGCTCCTAAACCTGTATGAATCATATCATTCACCAATGATGGTGCCTTCATAGATGTCCACGTTGCATGCCATGTGCTTCAGTATGTTCAAAGCATGTCGCTGGCAACAAATTCAAAGTGGCTTTTTTGATATTTATTCTCTAATTTTTAGGTAAATATAGAATTTTTAGTAATGAAGTAATTAAGAAATTATTGTATTCTGTTGTTTATACCTAATGCAGTGTTACCATTTTTTTTTCAATATGGGTTGTAATATGTAGCTACTGAAATAGTTTTTTTGAAAAGCCAAACTGTTGCCCAATTCAGGTCATTTTAGCAGAAAATGACCTGAATTCAGGTCATTTTAGCAGAAAATGACCTGAATTGCTTCATTCAGTATGGAACCAATGCAAGATTTATTGCACTTGTTCTGTACTGGAAATGATTGCATTTATGCAGCCAGACTGGATTTACAGGAAATGTATTTCGCGGCTTTAGTCATGGCAGTACAGTTCATGGCACATGAACATGTTTTCACGTAAAGGAACGTGGTCATAAAACAAGACTGCAATAACGTATTCAAGGCCAAGACGGAAACTCAGAACCATCCGCTGGGAACTTGGTTGTCCAACTGAAAGCTGTCCAGTTTTTTAGCTGAAGTTACAGTAAATGACAGAAATACACTCAACTCATCTCCCTGAAACAACTGGAATATTTTACTTTTAGATATTTACATGTATGCATGCTGTTCATATAGCAAGCGGCACCCAGCCAAGATTTGACTTATAATACTTTATATGGTTGTGCTACAATGATTAAAAAGTTAATTAATTAAAAGAACTTGCTGACTTGGCCAGAGTAGACTCAGAGGTTACACACACACACACACACACACACACACACACACACACACACACACACACACACACACACAGAACTTGTTTCATTTTTTAAAGCTAAAAAGGAA
>NW_005194005.1:0-1129 GCF_000239375.1 Pundamilia nyererei | reverse complement strand
ACAGATTATGCAGCACTTATTCAACAACAGCTGGTATAAAGCTGTTGTTACATCACTGTGCACAAAGCGACCAATTAGGTGAGTGTAAAAGTGCTGGAATGCATCTGAGGGCTTTTATTGTGAAATGCAGGAACAGGAAGAAACCCGCTTTGCCAATGTTTAGAAAAAGTTGGTGCATATGTTCTAGTGACAGACATCACTTCTGGATCCAGAAACCAGTGGGCGATGTCGCAGTAGCTGTGTCCATCTTTTATATACAGGCTTCCGTTCTGATGAATGAAAATGTGTTTAAAGTAGATTTAGTTTAGTTTTTGTTATAATTTGATGATGTAATGTTTAATATTTTGCATCAATCCCTGCTGACATCACAGACTTTGTGTCTTCTGATAATCTTTATCTGATTCAGACAAGACAGCTAACCGAGAAAATAATCTGCAGATTAATCAATAATGAAAATGTTCTTTAGCACAGATTGAGCTCCAACTACCATTTAGCAATAAAACTGCAGATTACCTGAGAATACCAAGAATACCAAAAAACATGACACTGATTATCACAGCCTGACCTTCACAGAGCACTGCTGCAAACTATTATCATTTTCATTATCAGCGGGCAGCTTTAACTCTGAGACATGGTGCCGCTTTCAAGGTGATGCATCTCATTTAGTCTTAGCTCCAGCCCCATTATTCACTTTATAATAAAACAAGCGGAAATAAATCAGCAGGTCTTCCTTTTCAGATGCATAAATCCGCAGAGATTTGCATTCTTTACAGGATTGTGCTTGAAACAAATGGTGACATTTGTGCTCAAAATAATGAAAAATACATTTAGAACAACTAAGACATTTAACATGCGGGGCAAGAAACCCCTCACACTTTAAATTATGAATAAAAATGAGTTGAAATGAACTAAATCCACAGGTTGTTTATTTGTATTTACTGTTCTTAAGTTTCTAAACTTTTATTTACTGTAAAGTTGAACTTCTAAACTAACCGAATCTGTTTTCCAAATGAATAAAAACGACAAATGACTGAAAATATGAATACATGAAAAGAAGAATTAACACTTAAATGAATTAATAACACATAAAGGTGGAAAAGTGCAGTAAAAGTACCTCAGTCATAATAAC
>NW_005194004.1:0-1129 GCF_000239375.1 Pundamilia nyererei | reverse complement strand
GGGGGGGCTTAAAAAGAAGCAAAACAACACATTCTCACAGTAGTTTGTAAACACTCACAAAGATTAATGCATGGGTTTTTATGCGCACCACCTGGATATCCATTTTTTGTGTACATTGGGACAAAAGGAGAATAGAATATTCAGATTGTGCATTTGTGAATAGTTATGTTTGCATAGCAGGGGCATTTCAGTTGTCATGTTGAGGCATTTTAGGCATTTGCATGTGCTGTGCTGTTACACTGTTTGATGCTTGAGTGGTTGGGGTGCAGCTCTCTTAGTCATAGGGACGCCCTGTAACGTCTGAAAACAACAAACAGTAATTTTTTCACACTCGTGTTTGAAGTATGGGTCGTTAATAAAACCTACTTACTCGCTGTAGTTGTTTTGATTGTGTGTTGCTGCCGTGAGTCACAAGATCCTGTTGAAGCTGTGAGAAAATATTAGAGATTTAAGGTGCACATTTGATTATGCTGGCAAATCAGTGGCAAAAGTGGAAAATCTGTCTATGACCATGTGACAAGCCCTTATGATCCAAGTCCTAGAGGAACTTTCCAAGTGTGTTTAAGAAGGGGAAAGAGTGGGAGACATTTAGTGGATATACTGATTGTGTTCATTTTATTGATATTTTCATTATTGTTTTCCTGCTGCTAATCTATGACAGTTGTTATATGGGTTATAGATACACTGCTGTTATACGGCAATAGGTAGTTAATTGAATTTCATTGGAATGGGAGGGGCTACACCAATGTTAGTTGCAGCTCTTCCTGACATTGTCGGGCATAAACTGGTCCGTGGCGCAAAAAAGGTTGGGGACCGCTGCTTTAGAGCAGTGTTTCACGCCTATCCCTGGCACTGGTTTTGTGTCAGACAATAGCAGTGAGCAGGCCGGAGTCACTTTACTGCTAAGGGCCTAATTGAAGTTGTTTTCTTAGTTGTCTTAGCTGTTATTTATCATTTCTTTCTGTTTTCTTTCCTTTTTTGCTTAAGTCATCTTCAGAATAGATTCCTGCTGCGAATATGAAGCATTTATCCACGGTATTAAAGGAAAAACTGGAATAAGGTCGCCGGTTTGATCCCCGGGCTCTCTGTCCTGGTCGTTGTGTCCTTGGGCAAGACACTTTACCCTACC
>NW_005194003.1:0-1130 GCF_000239375.1 Pundamilia nyererei | reverse complement strand
GCTTCGTTTACGTTTGGTGCTGAGCTTTACTTTGTCGAAGTAAACTGAAAACTATATGTTTGAGGAGAAACGAAGAGAACATCCATTAGATGGGGAAGTTTTTCTCATGAATTGCTGTTGAGCAACATAATGGAAAAAACGAGTAATTCCTTAAGTTAACTAACAATAATGCTAGCTTAAGCTGTGGGAAAATATTGTAGCGGGTCAGGGCTGTTCGGGGTTCTGTTTTTACAGTTATGTTTATGTTACCATAGTGACGGGTGACGCCCTGTCGCTGCGACGGTGTGTCCTTCCGGGGTCAGAGGGCGCCCTGTGTGTTGTTGTTGTTGTTGCTGTGCTGTTGCCGCGCTGAGCAGTGAGCTAGCGGCAGTGTTCTCCTGGCAGATGTAAATAAATGGCTGTGCTCCCTGGCTAAGAGGGCGGGGGAACAAAACCGAACAGAATTCTGTCTCCTCCTTGTCTGAGCTCGCCACATTGGTGTCAGAAGTGGGATAGCTCACCCTTGCCGTAATGGAGAGAGACATTCAGAGGCTGGAGCAAGCTGTCGAGGAGAACATTCCCCACTTGGGAAATGGGCGATTGAAGAGAGAGGATGTGAGTGGCCATGTAAGTCCCCCGACGGGTCCCGATGGCGCGAGCGCACCGCGGCGGCGGCCTGTCGCGATAGATGCTAGGGCAATGCTTCATGGGCTACCTCTGTCGACCCACACGCCGAGCCCCCAACTGCGAGCAGTTATGCCTACCACGCCAGTTAAGGTACCGAAATACAACGGGCTAACCCCGCTAGAGCCCTACCTCTCACAAGTGCGGCTGGCCACCAGACATAGTGGCTGGAGCGAAGAGGAGACTGCTACACACCTAGCGCTAGCATTGGAAGGACATGCACTGCAGGTACTGCTTGACCTAGCCCTGGCAGAGCAGCATGAGCTGGATCGACGAGGCCCTAGATTACGTTACCGGCTCCAGTTGGTTCAGCTCCCTCGACCTAAGCAGCGGTTACTGGCAGGTGGAGCTATACCCCGAAGCAAGGCCTAAGACTGCATTCACCATTGGACAGGGGCTGTGGCAGTTCAGGTTCATGCCATTTGGGCTCTGCAATGCGCCAGCAACGTTTGAGAGGCTGATGGAGA
>NW_005194002.1:0-1130 GCF_000239375.1 Pundamilia nyererei | reverse complement strand
TTTAAATGGCTGTGTTGCGCTGAAGTGGAGAAATCCTTTGATTCCAGGTTTATCCATGTGGTATATTCGGGCATTTAACATTTTAACCTATGCAGCAGCATTACATGGAAAATTTAAATGTAATCACATGAGTCAACCTTTTGGGTAGAAAATGTTTTTCAAGGTAGCTGCGCACACTCTGACAAATGTTTCTACGAGTTACTAAATCACCCAGAATATCCTCGGGGCCATCACAGTGCTAAATATAACAGAATATGGCCTTAGGGATATCCCATCATTGAAAATAATTTAATCTGATGCATTTTAACAGACTGCTGTTAGACCTGCTCAGCCAAGGTGCTGTCATGTTACTCTCACAGTCTGATAAACAATAAAGACCAAAAAAATCAGGCTGTTTCTAGTTTTCCTGGTGAGACTGATGTTTTGCTCTGACCTCTGAGAGACTTCTGTGCTACGGCCCTGGATCTGAGGCTGCACAGTCATCAACATCCTTTAAATCACTGCGTGCATGGCTTTAATCTCAGGTTTCCCTGTAACACTGTGTGATATCAGTTTCTTAAAATTTGGTTGCTTTTTCTTTCTTATAATTTTATCTGGAGGTGACTAGCACACTGGTGCTATTTAAACAAAACTAAAATCCCTTGATTTTGTGCTATTTCTTACTTCTTGTATTGTCTGTTTTTGTTACTGTTTGCACTGGAGCACTGTAGCCCACATAATTTCCCCTAGGGATCAATAAAGTATTCTGACTCTGATTCTAAAGCATCACAGCTTAGTCTGAAAAGAACCTCAGTCTGTCATGTTGAACTACAAACAATGATACCAAATTTATATTTCCACAACCATGTCATGTTGGGAAAACTGCAACTCCTGTGCTGCCATCTGCTGGCAGCAATTATACAGTGCATTCAGCACAAGTCAGTGTGCATCTGATTCACACTGACTCAGCAATCTCTGTGAACCTGGGCTGTGCTGGTAATCTGATAATCTTAAATCTACCTGCTCCAGCATCTGCCACCTGCAGACTGACGGGTTGGTGGAGTGGCTGAATAAGACTTTAAAGTCCATGATTCATAAGTTCGTTCACGAGGTTAGACCCTCTGTTGTTTGCAGCACGGGAGGTTCCCCAG
>NW_005194001.1:0-1130 GCF_000239375.1 Pundamilia nyererei | reverse complement strand
CACAAAAATGACGGGTTAGCGGGATAACTACAAGGGATTCTCAGAATACAGGTTAGCAGGTACACAAGTCTAACTGACACTGATAGCTCAACGATCCAGCGAAGACTAGTGCAGACTCGCCATCTAAGTAGTGCGGTAATCAGCTGGGATCAGCGGCCGGTGCGGTGATGAGCAGGTGTGTGAGCCAGCAGCGGGAGCCCACAATGAGCGTCGCCGCAGCGAGAGAGAGAGCGAACAAACCACAAACATATTGCCCAATAGAGGATCGACCAGCAGGGCACAGGGACCATGACAGTACCCCCCCCTCAACGGGAGCCCCCCGGCGACCCACCAGGCTTACCAGGATGAGACAGATGGAAGGCCCGCAGCATACGCTTGTCCAGGACAGCGGCCCGCGGAACCCAGGACCGCTCCTCAACGCCATAGCCCTCCCAATCCACCAGGTACTGGAAGCCACGCCCGCGGCGGCGAGAGTCCATAATCTGCGTGATGGAATAGGCGGGCAAGTCGTCCACAAGCCGGGCGGGCAGAAGGGGCCCGGAAGGAGGGCACAGAGGGCTACTCCGGACAGGTTTGATTTGGGAGACGTGGAACACATTGTGAATCCTCATGTTGCGCGGCAGCAGGAGTTTCACAGAGACGGGGTTAACCAGCGCCGAGACCTCAAACGGACCGATGAAGTTTGGACTGAGTTTCTTGGACTCGGTCCTGAGTGGAACAAAGCGCGTGGACAGCCATACCTTTTGTCCCATGCTGTACGCCCGAGCCGGTGTGCGGCGGCGATCCGCGATCTGTTTGATGCGGTCCTTGGTACGCAGCAACACCGTCCGTGTGGCCCGCCAAGCTCGTCGGCACCTATGTAGGTGGGCCTGGACAAATGGTACAGAATGCTCACCCTCGACAGAGGGGAAAAGAGGTGGCTGGAAACCCAGTGAGACCTCGAAGGGAGACAGACCAGTGGCGGAGGAAGCCAGACTGTTATGGGCGTACTCAATCCAGGATAGTTCATCACTCCAGATGGACTGGTTAGAGGACGCTATGCACCGCAACATTGCCTCGAGCTCTTGGTTAGCTCGCTCACACTGACCGTTGCTTTGGGGATGGTAACCGGAGGTCAGACTGACCTTTGC
>NW_005194000.1:0-1130 GCF_000239375.1 Pundamilia nyererei | reverse complement strand
AGTCTGATTCTAAACTACCTGAATCTGATGTAAAGCTGTTCCTATTGATAGAAAATCTCTTAAGACATTTACTGTGGGAGGTCCCAAAGAAATCCAAGATGACAATAATCATTCAGAGAATTCTACAAAATAAGACAAAACACTATTTCCATATAAAAATATAAAAACACAGATAAGAAAAGTCAACGTAAACTTAAATTATTAACTTAATATCATGTTTACATTACATAACTGACAAATTACAAACTGCAAACTTCAAAAAAAAATTACTAAAACTTTAATAAGATGATTAAATCAGTCCCAAGGAATCCTGGGAATTATTGTAGTTCATTGCTCTGATTGGTGACTTTGAAAAGTAATCAGTATCAGCTAATGTGTCACCAATCAGAACTGAGGATCAGTGGATCCCCCACCGTTTTAGTGCTGCTCTTCAAACGAGCCATAGAGATTGAAAAAGTGATGTCATTCAAGGGTAAAACCGCAGAGGATTCTGGGAATTCGTGGCAAGAGGTACTAGCGCACGTAGGCTTTCAATTGAAATCAGTTGCACAGCGATAAAAAGAAACACAAAAAATGGAAAGAAGCTGTTGTATTATTAACTGCAATAGTCAGATGACAGCCACGGGAAGCCGACGGGTAAAGCAGATAAAACAGTTTTTTTGTTTTTTTGTATCACTAATTGCCCAGTACGGTTACAGCATACAATATTATTGTCACTGCTACATTTCTGCAATCCGTACCAGAAATTATTTCCACTACTAATTAATTACCATTGTACGGTGGCCCTGAGAGGCCAAACGAACTGCAACTTCAGAAAACACTTGCAAAAAGAAAAATGCTGCAAAAAGGAAATTGCTGCAAAAAGAAAGACGCTGCACTGCAACTTCAAGAAAAAATCTGCACTGCAAAAAGAAAAAAGCTACAAAAAGAAAGACGCTGCACTGCAACTTCAAGAAAAACGCTGCACTGCAAAAACAAAAATGCTGCAAAAAGAAAAAACGCTGCAAAAAGAAAAGCGCTGCAAAAGCACGCAAAGCACAACGGAAATAGGAAAAAAGACAACGGAAATGTTCCTGGGGAGACAATAACCCGACGGACCAGTTGCACGAACCAAAACATGCTAACCAGTG
>NW_005193999.1:0-1130 GCF_000239375.1 Pundamilia nyererei | reverse complement strand
TGTGGCATCGGGAACACGTAGGCCAAATGTAGTAATTTCGGCACTACCTCACTCTTTATAACCAAAACTTTCCCCGAGATTGATAATTTTCTTACTTTCCAGAGACCCAACTTCTTTTCCACCGCGTTCATCTTTTCTCTCCAATTACAAAGCTCATCGCCTTCCTTGTTTCCAAAGGAGATTCCTAAAATATCCATTGGACCTTCACACAAAGTAAAATCACAGATGTTATCTCTTCTACCCTCCCATATCCCCAAATATTTATACTTTGTCTTCTCTTTATTTATCCTAGATCCTGTCGCTTTTTCATAAGCATTTAAAATTTCTATCACATCCCTTAGACTATCATCATCTGCCAAATATAATATCGTGTCATCCGCGTATTGCGATATTTTTAAACATTCCCCCCGCGGCATCATTATCCCTTTCACTCTTTGGCTTTTTCTTATTGCGCAGGCCAAAGGTTCAACATAAAGTACATAAAGCACAACAGATAATGGACATCCTTGTCTCAAACCCCTTGTTTGATACACCTTTTCTGTAAGAAATCCATTTAATTTTATTTTCGAGTTTATGCCCTTATATAAATTCTTTACCCATTTTATAAAGGTCCCTCCCAGCCCCATATACTCCATTACCCTCCACAAAAATTCGTGATCTACCCTATCAAAGGCCTTTTGCTGGTCCAAGCTCACACATATTGCTGCCAAGTTTCTATCCCTCACATATGTAAGTATATCTCTGTGTAATTGCACATTCCAGGTAATTTGCCTCCCCCGGACCCCACACGTTTGATCCTTCTCCACTATGTGCGACATTACTCCTGCAAGTCTATTTGCGAATATCCTACTCAAGATCTTATAATCCACACATAACATGGTTAACGGTCTGTAGTTATCAAGTTGATGTGGATTACCTTTCTTAAATAATACGGAAACCACACCCATCTTCATACTCTCTGTCATCACCTCTCCCTCCATGATTTCCTTAAAAACTCCCACCAAATGTATCCCCACCACCCCCCAAAGGGTTTCGTAAAATTCCTTTGTTAAACCATCTATTCCCGGCACTTTATTTGCCTTCATTCCTTTTATTACTTTATATGCCTCCTCTATTGTCACTTCCCCCTC
>NW_005193998.1:0-1130 GCF_000239375.1 Pundamilia nyererei | reverse complement strand
GACCTGAGATGTTCACAGTTGAAAATTACAGCAGAGACGCTAGAGGGACTGACCCAGCCCGACCTGTGGACCAGCAAAATGGTTGTATATTTTTGGCTTTCCTCTCTGCTCAGTGTGTGTGTGTGTGTGTGTGTGTGTGTGTGTGGTGTGTGTGTGCGTGTGTACAACATACTTCCACTAAATTCCCAAGGGATACTCATTTCCTGTTGGGTGATTATCATCAACTCAGAACACAGGGATAAGTGCATCTTTAGGCCTGGTTGTGCTCACCCTTTCTCCAACCTCTCCTCACGGAAGATAAGAATAAAATCAGCATTAGCTCAGAGTCAGTTAATAAGATAATTATAGTTCAGGTGATTTGATTGTTGTTTTGTGATTATTACTATTTGATTTTGCTTTGATCCTGCTAAATTGCTTTAATAACATTTCCTGCAATTTGTCTAAATTGTAGACATTCACTTTTTAACCTTTTGTGAAAGAGTATTGGTAAAAATCTGAGAATCGTTCTTTACTAGTCCAAATAACTCTTACAGGTTACTCTAGTCATTTGAATACAACACTCCCTTGGGGCCTATTGTCTTGGCTTTTAAAATCAACCCAGTTATTAACAAGTGCCCAACTGAGGCTACGTCCACACGTAGCCGGGTATTTTTGAAAACGCAGATTTTTCTATGCGTTTGCACCTTTCGTCCACACGTAAACGGCGTTTTTGGTTACTGAAAACGCAGATTTTTAAAAACTCCGGCCAGGGTGGATATTTTTGAAAACTCCGTTTTTGCATTTACGTGTGGACGAGAAAAACGGAGAAAACGCAGCGTCAAAGGTGTGCGCCTTTTTTGACGTCACACTGTGCGCCACGTTATTGTTTCGGTGAAATGAATTTCTACAATACTGTTACTGTTAATTGTACTCTCTGCATTGTTTAAATGCTTACATATACACACACAGTTACTGTCCCTCCACACATATGACTCGGTTCTGCTTCAATGCCCCAGCTGGTTTACTTTTTCCCACCGAGGCTTCTAGACTTCTGATTGGTCAACATTTCTACAGGTTAGGATTATATCGCCACCTGTTGCTTTGGCATGTTCCTAGCAGCGTTTTTCTTCATTTCTGCCTTTACGTGTGGA
>NW_005193997.1:0-1130 GCF_000239375.1 Pundamilia nyererei | reverse complement strand
ACCTGTAATCTCATATATATACATATATATATATGTCATTCATGTCATTACTGAGCACTGACATATTGTGTTCAGGACAATGGGACAGACTAACACAGATCATCATATGTGTAATATACATCACTGTAAACAAAAGGCCACGGATGGCGTGCTTCAAAGTTCAGTCGTAACACATGAAATACTACAAACCATCTTTTTTGGGCTGCTCTGGTGCCTTTGGCTTCTCTTTGGGCTTTTGGGTTGTCGTTTCTAAAGAAACAGAAAGAAACGAGTGAACGAAACCTTTAAAAAAAACAATGCTAGGAAAAGTGCCCGATGTGACGGTCACTCACTTATTTCATCCAACCCATCCTCCAGGCTGAGTTCTGTATGAAGAAGACATGAGGAAGAGCATTACAGTTTAATAGTGGAGACTGTTGACTGTAACCACAGGAGGGTAACACTGTCACACTACATCACACTTCACATAAATACCCTTTATATTCATATCTATATATGTTTATATCCAGCTTTGTCAGCATGTCTGATTTCCTCTGAGTCTTTGAGTAGCAGACACAAACATGCCCGTGTGGGCCCATGGTGGGAAGCTGTGAGTGACCTGGGTCATGAATGGAAGGCCGGGAGTACTGGGAGTAGTGGGAGTGCTGGGAGTACCGGCAGAGCGAACATGTCCAGAATGGTGACGTCACATTAGATGGTTTCATGCACAGTGTGGAAGGTGGCAGGCAGCTGTGAGGTTCATGTTTCACAGTGACTGCTGTTTTTATTTCCTGCTGAACGCCATAGTTTTACATTTCTATCATGTTTTCTACGATGTCATCACTGAATTATTAAGATGTTTGGTATCGTGTTGTTTATTTGTAGCCTTTGTTTATTAACATATTTTAAATACCTTCACGATCTGTACTTTGTAAAACTAATCTTAAATACCAGTTTCACTAAGTCGAACTTAGAACTGGGAAAACTGGCTGAAATTAACCAATTGAATTTTTTACCTATTCGTGTTTTTATTGCAGAGTGGAGTCAGAATGTTCCCTGTGCTATTGAAAGCAGCACTGAGTCGTCACAACCCACAGTCCACACTAATCACATGCCAGATGTGCCGGGCCCACAGCTCGCTGTGCCCCTTG
>NW_005193996.1:0-1130 GCF_000239375.1 Pundamilia nyererei | reverse complement strand
GCCTCTAAATCTAACTAAAAGCTTGCAAAGAGAAAGACGTTTTCACTCTGCCTTTCAAAGATGACACATTGCACTGTATAATACAGCATGGGACTTATTTTTCGAGTGCCTAAACATACTTACTGATTCCTGATGATACTTGGCAAGGCGAAACAGTATATAATGTTTTTAAAGTTGTTTTTTTTAATGTAATGAGTATCTTTGGGGTATTTCAGAGGAAAGAATAAATAATATTTCCCCTTCATTCACAATTATTAGGGGTGTAGACTAGTTTAACTAACCGTTCTTACACTGTATTTTCCACACATTTCTTTCCAGGCTTTTATTTTACTTCAGTACACTTTGTTTACAGCATATATGAAAGCCCACAACAACTGAAAAACAAAAGGTTGTGAAAATTACACGTTTAGGTATAAACAAGGATTTAAACTGTTGCTGTCTATGCAAGCTTGAAAAGTTTGGTTTTTTTTAAGTTGCAGAGAAGCTGTGGTCTCTCACCCCAACCAGTTGCAGCAGATGGCCGCCGCTAACTGAGCCTGGTTCTGCCAGAAGTTTCTTCCTTTTGAAGGGGATTTTTTATTTCCCCACTGTCACAAAGTGCTTGCTCATAGGGGGTCATATGATTGTTGGTTTTTTTTCTCTGTATGTATTATTGTAGGGTCTACCTTATAATATAAAGCGCCTTGAGGCGACTGTTGTTGTGATTTGGCGCTATATAAATAAAATTGAACTCACTTGAATTTTAATTTCCTTTACTTATGCAAATTTATCTGTTAACAGCATTGCAAACATTCTTGGTGAGTTGTGTAACTGCTCACACTATTGATAACTCAGTGAATCAAGGTGTTGTGTTCGTTTTTTTGCTGAGAGTAGTTCAGGAGACAATCTAGCAATTATCAGGCAGTTAAAGATTTGGCTTGCACAGCTGTGGACTTCTCAATGTCAGGCAGTCTGCACGTGGAGAAGTGAAGCACAGTTCATAATTCAAAGCATATATTAGACCAGGGGTGGGCAATCTCAGTCCAAGAGGGGCGGTGTCACCGCAAGGTGAGATCTAAAACCTGCAGGGACACCTGCCCTCGTGGACTGAGATTGACCACCCCTGTATTAGACACATGACAACCGGAAAT
>NW_005193995.1:0-1130 GCF_000239375.1 Pundamilia nyererei | reverse complement strand
TTTTATTTCCTCAGATTGTCTCGCCATTGTGATAGCTTTGGTTAGCGTCAAATCTTTGTTGAGCTGCATTCTCTCTGACAGTGATGAATCTTTAAGACCCACAACGAGCCTATCCCTCAAAAGTTCATCGTGGAGTTCACCATATTCACAGTTTTCAGCATATAGAGCTGTTATGAAGGAGTCAACCGTTTCCGCTGGCTGTTGTACTCGCTTATTAAACTTTGCTCTTTCATAAATCACATTCTTTCTGGTGACAAAATGTCTGTCAAATGCGTTTCTGACCGCATCGTACTGCTGGCGCTGCCCGTCTGTTAGGTCGAGTCCCCTTAGCACGTCGTCAGCCTCGTCTTCCATGCAGTATACTAATGTGTTCACTTGGTTAGCATCAGTTGAACCATTCAGATTACTTGCCATTCTGAAACGCTCGAAACGTCTGATCCACTTCTCCCATTCTTGGGCCTTTGCGAAGTCGAACGGTTCTGGTGGCTTGATGGTGAAAGTAGCCGCTGGTGGAGCTGCCGTAACCGGGCCAGGAGTCGCCGGTAACGCTGCTGCTTGCTCCGTCATTTTCGTTACTAGTCGTTCGCCAAGCTGACGGTTATTTTTTCCACTGTCTCTCTTCGCTGCCTAGAGCGAGTGAACTTCTGACACCATGTTGTGTTGGGCTCTTTTAATAAAACTCCTCGTTTAGGCGATAACGTGGAACCCCACCATCTTTATTCCAGCTCACTCTATATTCATTACGTAGCATCACTTCCTGTCTAGAAGGGTAAGTACTGCCGCCTAGTGGCGCATGATATACCTCAATATAGATTACACCACAGACATGATGCATTTTTCCACCAACACGAACGGCCTGTTTTGTTTGTTTGTTTGTTTTTTTTGGGGGGGGGGGGTTGCTCATAAGCACAGTGCTCGCTGCGCTGTCCTTAGACAGTAAACGTGACGAAACTATTGAGGAAAAAACACACGTATATATTGTTTATCACGACTCTGATTTTACTGGTATATATCACCTTGCTGCTTTGTCTTTAAGTGGTCATGTGATTGGCTTACCACGACTACTTTATTCTTCCTCAGTCAAACAGCAGCACTCGTGCGATTGTTTTGCCCCCTGAGCTCCAGGTGTT
>NW_005193994.1:0-1131 GCF_000239375.1 Pundamilia nyererei | reverse complement strand
CATAGTGTTTAAAAATGACTGATAGTTGTACCATATTCAACACAAGTTAAAAAAATACCCAGAAAATTCAGATTTTTTGGAACTGAGATGTTCAATAACCCTTATTGGGTTATTATTAAATTCATGTTTCTTTTTCCTTTACCATGTTGTTTATGATATATTTTTATTAAATATTTATTATAGATTTTTTGTATCACATTTGATACAACTTTTTTTGGCAACTTTTGTTCATTTTAGACAAAAAAGAGTTTTGTTGATAACATTTTGAAACGATGGCAAGTATTAATCATATTGATGAGATAGAGGTCTCAGAAACTCACGTAGCAAATATGATACCAAGTCATATCACATCATATGACCAAGATCTGGGAAATGGACTTAAATTTTTATTCAGTGTGACCTGAAATGAGGGACTGAGACCAAAAACTCAATAGCTCAGACTATTATAGGATCAGAAGTATTTTTGCAACCATACATTAGAGACTTCATTTTACAGATGGAGAAGCTGCAGCCATCTGTGATACTGTCTATGGTGATAAAAATCAATGCAGTCAAAATAAATGCATACGACGAGTAAGTATGTACAGTACTGTCCGAATATCCTTGTCCACCCTTCATTTCTTTATGTTTTGCTTCTAAGAATCAAGACTTTCTTTCATTTTTCAAAGTGATTTTGAGCAATACTTTATCTTGCTTTTTGAGGACCTTTCAGTGTTGTTGGGTTTTTTGTCGTTTTATGTTGTTTTGTTTGTGTTTTTATATCGGCTGCTTTTTCACTCCATTTCATTCCATTCATCAACCAATAAACCATCAACCAAGGAGGTTTAAACAGAAAGCAAGCCTTTTTATTGAGCTGATGGAAATATTACAGACAAAGGAGAAAGTTCAAAACATGAATAGGAACTAGCAAAAACCTGAACTGTGAATGACACTATGAAAACAGGAGCAGAGAGACATGAAGGAGGTTATTAGGAACTTGACAGATGCATAAGGAGAATGCAACAGATCATGTGACAGAACAGAAAGGGAGACAGGGACAACATGGTAAACAGAAAGTGGTGTGATGCCAGGAGCATTTCTACTCTCTCCAGCGGCTGCTCGCCACATCTGGAGTTCCTGAGCATTAAGTGC
>NW_005193993.1:0-1131 GCF_000239375.1 Pundamilia nyererei | reverse complement strand
GCCACAGATCTATTTTATTCAATTTTCCTTTTTCCCTTCATCATAAAACATGTGACATGCTGTCATGCACTTCACAAAAAAGTTTGTTCTGACGTATTCAGAGTTGTGTATCTAAATACAGGATTCACTCACACATCAAACAGGAAACTCAGTGTTTTAGAGTTTCCACTCCAACACATCTCATTCACTCGTGCTAGAATTCAGTCACCTTTCATTAATCTAAAATCGATCAACTAATTTGCATATCAGCTATTAACCCACTAAGTTGACAGGACGACAGAAAAGCATGTTCAAAATAGTATCACAAAAGACAATTTCCCTCATACAGTAAATTACTTGCTGCATTAATCAAGCAGGAAGCTTCTCCCAATTTACCATTTTAACAACTAAATTTATTGTCTGATCACTGATTTATCAAACCAGGATTTTTTCCCCACAAAAGTTAAATTGTTGTCCTGCAACCTAGAGAGTCAATTTTTTTTAGGATAAATTCAGTATTTGATAACAAGTGTCTGCTAAAGTGACACTATTGTAACACTGATGAAAGATAACAAGCTAATTTTCATTGCATGTGTGTGGAGCTGCATATCCAGCAGAGCATGTTCTGTGCTATGAGTCCACTGGTCTTTACATCACACGAGGTGACTTGGACAAGATAATAAACAGACTCACACACTTAAAATGTTGTCTAATCTTCATGAGCTATTTTGTGTTTGGAGTGTTAGTAGGGTTAATATATGTTCTGTTTTTATGTATCTTCTGAAACAGGTTACCATCGGCAACCACACTGTGTGTTGTTAACCCCTTCTACAAATACCCTCTTTTAATGTGTAACACTTTGTGTATGGTCTTGTGTTATCTCTGGTGGATATTAGCTGCATGTGTGGTGTCACCTTTCCATTTTCTAACAACACACTTGCATACCTCAGTGCTTGTCCTCTTCCTCCTTTTGTGGTGGTCTGGACACTGTGTCAATCCTCCACTTCCAGGCAGTCGCTTGTCTCCCCGGATTCCTTAACCTAATTTGATTGCCCACACTAAAACAGCAGCCTCAGTCCTCTTCTGCTCCTCTCCTTCTCTCCCACTTTTCAGTCCAATGGCAGTCAGTTGTCTTCAGCTTTGTCCCGTGTC
>NW_005193992.1:0-1132 GCF_000239375.1 Pundamilia nyererei | reverse complement strand
CACCGACATTGGGCTCATCTGTTTCAAGACCATGTACCCACAGCCACATTAAGGAACATCTTTCCAAGATATCATGGCAATTACACACTTATCCGACCATGATAATTACAGCTAGAACACATCTCTCCCTTAAATTACCCACCAAATGAGCTCATGTTTGAAACTTGCCCACCGGACAAATCTGAAAATTTAACCCGAAAGGGTCTCTTGTCTCAGTCTGCATGATAGAAAGATGTGTGGACAGCCCAGGACTGCACTGTTCCTTTACCAAACACAGCGTAGAATATTGCCCCAAACACGTCGATGGCAGCAGCAATGTAGAAAACAATCTGCCATTCTTCGATGGTGTTCTAGAGGACCATTAGCACAGTTAGTGTTAACATACAGAAAAGGCCTTATTTGATTAAATATCACTACTAAGCTGTTTTATTGTCACGTGCGAGGTGTAAAATGATTACATACGATTACAGATTTAATATAATTTGGATTAACTGACTGAACATAGCATGCAGGTATGTAGTATGCTCTTCTCCGGTCTAATGTAACACTTAGTTACCTTTCTAGGACTATTGGTGCCCCCTATTGGCCAAACCTTAAAAACCTTAATCCTGTACTTACTAAACCAATTACAGAGGAAATGAAGCATTATGCTAAAGTAAGGATACCATCTGTCAGGACACCCAGAGTGTCCTCATTTTGTATGAAGCAGCAGCACACTACATATTAAAATCCAATAAAGTTTACTGCTACCATTCACTACCTCTTTACTCGCAGCTATAAAGATACTGTGTACTCTATGTGTATGTTTAATCTAGATTCCAGACTTTACTTTTGAAACAAACAAAAAAAAAAAGGACTGGTTAGTTACATCGTTGCTGAACATGTTTCTTACCTGCTGAGTCAGAGCTCTTGCTATGACTGGTCCCACCATGCCAGGGATGGTGGCAAAGGTGTTGGTGATTCCTAGGAGAATACCGGCATATCTAAAGGGACAAATAAAAACATTAAGTCCTGAGTAATAAACCCGATAAAAGCACTATGTAGTACATAATGTTGCTACACTGATAATGAAATGTAATTATATTTATAAAAAGAAATATCCTCCATTATCTCATGGGCTATGTTGATGCCT
>NW_005193991.1:0-1132 GCF_000239375.1 Pundamilia nyererei | reverse complement strand
ACATATTCATAAACACTTTGCAGTCAACAAAATTTGCACAGAGGTTATAGATGAAATAAAAGTATCACGTGTTTTTTAGGTGTGTTTATAACTCTGTTATTGTACATATTCTGTGTTATACATCATAATCATTCCAGTCTTCTTCTTTTTTTTTTACCGTTTTAATCTTCATAAAACTGTTATTTATTTATTTATTTATTTATTTTTGTGATTTCTGCTGCCCTATTGGTCTGGTCTCTCTTGAAAATCTGAGAATGTGATATTCATAATAAAAGGATTTAAAAGTTTACTGCCAAAAAATGATTGCACTTCATAACAGAAATGTGCTAACTGGCTTGAAATAGATTGAAATTGTTATGAGATTGCTTCAGGGAGCAGACATGACGCCGTCTTTTAGGTTTCGCCATCACTTTGTATTATGCCAGTGACTGAGCAGCCCGGGGCATTTCTCTTGATTTCTTTAGTACATTCATTCACCTGCACAGCTAAACTAACCCTGACAGCCGAGTGCTCATTTTAGCTAGCTAGGTCTCAGGAGGAGCTAGCTAAGTACGGTAGTTACGGATTAGCTTACAAACACGTTTAACTTACCGAAAAAGTGCAGCGGGGCCTCGGGTCCTTCTGTCGGGTAGTCCAGTTTACTGAAGAACACCTCTGGCTGTCAGGTTAAAACACTCGGTCGTGTTTTCGTAGCGTAAACGCTGTGCGTCCTCTCAGAGCCTACGCTCTATCTGCTATTCGCGAACAGAGATACGCAAGTTTCTCCGGACTGCAGCTGTCAGTCAACGCTCTTATGGTGACGTTTCACCCCAATTTAACATCACCGCGGTAGGAATTAGAATCAAACTTATGGGAAAGGAGACCCCTTGAACATCAATCAGCGTGATGAGGTGATGAGAACTATTGAAAACAAAAGAAAGAATCTTTGGAAAAAAATTATCTAAGGAGAATTAATTTATTTCAGTCTGACCCCAGTCCCATCCGCTAACATGGAGGAGGCGGGGTTTATGACCTATACTGCAGCCAGACACCAGGGGGCGATAGAGACGTTTTGGCTTCATTTTTGGGGAGCTGTCGCGTCGTCCATGTTTTCTACAGTCAATGGTACTGACATATTCATAGGGTTAATTTT
>NW_005193990.1:0-1132 GCF_000239375.1 Pundamilia nyererei | reverse complement strand
CTCGAGGCATCAGAGCAGAAACTGAGCATGGCTCAGGAGGAGCTGACTGATAATCAAACCCATCAGTCAGGCTTGGAGTCACAGACACAGGACTTGAAATCAGGCCGGAGCTTACTGGAGCAGGAGGTCGCCAAACCTGACGAAAAGCTCCAACAGCAGGAGCAAGCCCTGAAGGAGCTACAGAAGCAAAAGGGTCAAGTTAAGGAGGAGCTGAACAAGGAGAACACAATGCAGGACACTGGAGAAAAGCACTGCCTCAATTGGGGCCAGAACCAGTATGGACAGAACTTTGAGCAGCAGCACCAACCGAGGCAAACAGACTTAAATGGAGGAGGGCAGGACCCCAGGGCACGCTTCAGGCCGTGGTTTACCCAGAACACCAGAACAGGAAAGTGATGAACACAAACACACACATCTACATGCACTGACTCTGAATGAAGAGAAACACACATATGAACACATATGCACTCGTTGATTGAGTGAGAACTGACACACACACGCGCTGAGTCAATTCACTGAGAAATGACACACACACACACATGCACACGCTTGTGCAATGAAGAGTGATACACACACACGCTGATGCAATGAAGAATGCTTTACTAACAAATGCTGCACACAAACATCCAAATACAGAATCTGTTACAACAACAAGAAGCCATAGATTGGTTATTGGTTAAATGCATTTCATGTCACCCAGAGGGCACTTGTGTAGATTAGGGATGGGTCTAAGGCAGTTTGGTTATGAAAACAATGTCTGTGCGTGATGTCTGTTTATGGCTTAATTAGAGTCCCAGAGAGCAGCCATTTGGCTTTTCTACCTTTAAGGCCTCCACTGAATTGTTTACTGTGCTTCACATAGCCTGATAAGGAGCAGTGGTACAGAGTGAAAATGATGAATTAACGGTGTGGGCCTTATTTCGGAGCGCCACATTGTTGTGAGTGAGATTTAATTGAAGGAGGAACACACTGGAAAAAAAAGGGGCCAGCCCTTGGATTTACGTAAGCATCTCGCGTGTATTTAACACAATTGCCTCAGGCTTTAAAGATCTGTACGAAATCCAACAACTCAATTTGTTCTCAGTGAGATGACACGATACAATCCAATAAGAGTGGTTAGTTGCTGAACTCA
>NW_005193989.1:0-1132 GCF_000239375.1 Pundamilia nyererei | reverse complement strand
TATATATATATATATATATCCATCAGATTGTTTGTTCCCAGATACCCTTTCTCCAGACCCTGTTAAATCGCAATTGTCATTGAAAAACTCTCTTCACTGGAATATACACACAGAAAATACAGGTAAGTTTTCCACACAAGTAAATGAATCAACAAAATAAGCACCAGAGCTGGGGTTCTAGTAACTGTTACTCATTTAACATTCCTGCAAAGACTGAATCTCAGACACTCCCTTGAGTAGTGGCTTTGAGAGGAATCAGGAAGCCACGAACCTGGCACGAGTCCTACTAAGACACACACAGTAATAGTAGAGAGGCAAGGTGGCGAACACGGACAGGGAAAACAAAGAGAGAAGGTAAGATAGCACAAAGAGGATAGAGAGAGCATGAGACACTCATGATGTAGAGGTCTCAAAAACTCACAAAAACTCATGAATCAAATATGATACACCAACAACAACAATACAACCCCGCAAATGATAGCCAGAAAATGGGCTGAATTACTTGAATAATTGGACTTTTTTTGTTTTTGTTTTTTTGAGTTTATGTTAAAGTAACAGTAATGTAACCTTTCTTTTGTTTTTATCCCACAGATGTGAAAAACAGCCGCCCCCCTCTGTATCACTCTGTGTCACCTTTTTCCTTTCCACAATCAACCCACAACTTTCCTTTATCCTTGGTTGCTTGAGACTATTTTGATGTTGCTGGAAATAACACGATATCTCCCACAAATATACAGAATAATGTTGTTTTTTCTTTTTCTTGTCTCAGGATTTTTTAGGTCATTGAGCAGTATCATCTCAAACCTGTGAAGCTTCACAATGGACAAAAACTATTGGATGGATGACTTTTCTTGAATAACTGAACAGTTTAATGTCTGGTGAGACTGCAGGTTTTGATAAATATATATTTTAACATTGCGAGTATTTGTCAGTAATTCTCTATTCTTTCATATTACACATAATATATATATAATATTACACAGAAACATTACCCAGATCTGATATTTAGCATTCTCAGTTTGTTTCTCGTAACACGTGCTTCTTATTAAATACCTTGCTGATGTAACATGCAGTAAAAAATGACATCTACTCAGTTTCAACAGGAAACATAAACCTTTAATGGGATTTCACA
>NW_005193988.1:0-1132 GCF_000239375.1 Pundamilia nyererei | reverse complement strand
AAATGAAAAATAAAACTTAAACCTTTGTATCAGTGTAAACACATTTCACTAAACTGGAAACTTTAGATATTGAGATGAACTCTACAGAGTGACATGAAGTCGCAAAAGTTGCAACAGTTCAATCCAGCTAAGAGACAAAAACATTTACCTCCTCTTGTCACATGAAAAAGGTTATTGAGATAAATAGAAACTTAAACCTCTGACACTTCAGAACCCCACAGGAAATTAAATGATCTTATTTAGTGAATAATACTTTAAATATGAATAAATCAGTTATTGCTGATTGTCCCCACAGCAAATTCCATGGAGACATCTGGATTTGTCCAGGACAAACTAACTGAATGGGGATTCAGTGAGTTCATGCAGAGATTTAAAGGTATGAGTTTATTATTATTATTATTTAATGGGAATTGTTTTATCTGTAATGGCACTAAAACAGCATCGTAATTTACTGATTTAGAAGACAGTCTGGATATTCCTGTGATTTATGACTTGTAATAGAAAACAAAAGTCTTTCATATTCAAAGTTGATGAATATTAATGTTTTGCAGTGTTAGCTTCATCTGACTTTTGAATATTTTATTTTGTTGTTGGCATTATTTCAGATGAAGGCATTGACAAGGAGACGTTTCTAAACCTTGGAGATTCAATCCGAATTAATTTACTGTTTCCTAAAATTGGACCAAGAGTAAAGTTTAGAAAGAGACTGAAAGATTACTTACAGGTAAGGCAGCTATTTCTTATTCTATATCAGCAGGTCTATTGTTTCATTAATGTGTGATGTGTTTGTTTTGATTCTGTAGATGGAGACATGTCATTTTGTCCAGGAAAAATTAACTGAATGGCATCTCAGTGAGCTGATTCACAGTTTTGAAGGTATTTTATTATAGTTTGGTTTTGGTCCTTCATAAATTACTGCTGTACTGTAATTTCATATTGATATTTTTTTTTGTCTAATTTCAATTTGAATACTTCGTTTTGTTGCAGAGGAGGGTATTGACAAAGAAGCTTTCCTAAGTCTCGAGTCAGGCAGAATCAATACTTTGATTCCAAAAATTGGACCAAGAGTAAAGTTTAAAAGGAGGCTCAGAGAATACTTACAGGTAATGTTTTATTAAATGTTACAAAAAAA
>NW_005193987.1:0-1132 GCF_000239375.1 Pundamilia nyererei | reverse complement strand
CAGAGAGAGAGAGCAGTGGCACAAACTGATGACACCATCAACCCTCGACTTGGGTGTCTTAAAGGGACACCACACCATAGTGGCTGTTACATATTCCCCCCGGGTTAAACAAAGGCTGTCCTCAGCCAGACCCAGGTGACCCTCCTCCCGCTACCCCCTTTCACCACACATAGCTACTTTAGGTAGTAAGCAGGTTGTGGAGGAATTGTTATACACCCTTACAGCATCGGTACAGTCCAGACTTAACCAGCCTCCATACATGGTCAGCAGGATAAGAAGTTAAAACCAAAACAGGGAAATGTACAGTGCAAAATCGACAAACTGGCATACATGACAGTGTCCCCCATGATGAATGTCCATTTAAACAAAAGTTAAAGAAAGAAAATAAACTTAGGATAGCCAGGACAATTACAGAATGAAATTCCCTTTTTCTTTCATTGTGTTTCTTCTTATTCCTCAAAAACAGCAACAGTAAGCATAATATGTGAAAACAGTACCAGAAAGTACTGTAGAAAACTTAAACAGCAGTCATGTCACAACAGTAACCAACACGAAATACATTAGAAAAAATACAAATTCAAGAACTATGGCAAAGCCGCATCGAACCCACGCCCAGGAAACGCAGGTCCACGCACATCCAATGGAGCCACGACGAAGAGGCCAAACAGAGAACGGCACCACAGTCCACAAACAGCGCTGGAGCGGCTCCAGTCGTTGCCACGGAAATGCACCGCCGCGACCCTTTGATCCTCCCGACGTCCGCGTCCAGGCCAGCCTGGTCCGTTCCCGCGAAACACGGCAGACATCCACTTCGCCACGTCGTACCTTTTTATGTACCAATCATCAACCGCTCGAAGATACTGCACCCTGAGGTCCAAGAGAAGATGTTCGGGCGCCATTTTGTAACGTCGGGTTGCGTTTAGTGATTGAGAGGAGGCGGCAAAACACTTAACAGGGTAGCCAAAAGAATACACACTCACGCTGGCGTTGGGAATTCCACAGTGTGTTCTTTAATATACCTTCTCTTCATCAACCATATAAGCCCGGTTGAACGGCTGCGGCTTAACAAACATAGCGCACAGTGTTCGTACAACCCATAACGTTGCAAACAAAGGTGTCTGGAGAGGTAAAA
>NW_005193986.1:0-1133 GCF_000239375.1 Pundamilia nyererei | reverse complement strand
ATTTCATTGACAGTTTTGCATGGCCTCATTGGCATACACTGACCTGCAGAGACACTCAATTCAGTTCAATTTTATTTATATTGTGCCAAATCACAACAGTGGTCACATCAAGGTGCTTTATATTATAAGGCAGAGATACTAATACAGAGAAAACAAAGTGATGTTTTTTAAATAGTGGTTTAATCACTCCCAGCTTGAAGGCCCTTTGTACGTACCCCATTAACAGAGATAAATGATGACATTGTGGTGGACCACTAGAGGGCTCCACACACAACTGAATACAAAAGTATTCAGAATACAAAAGTATTAAGTTGTGTGGTGATGAGTAATAAAGTAATAAACCAGGTTTGTTAATCGAGAGCTCTCCTGTGTTCACCTCCACAACTTTTTATATTGAATCATTTAACCAATGGTAGAACGTCTCCTTTTAGGAATGGGGTATAACAGACACACTGATGGAGCTGAGGAAACTATGTTGTTCTTTCTTTGTGATTGTTTTATGCTTAAGTCAGTTTTGGTTGGTTTGTCGGTCTGTGAGCAGATACAGTTGCTATGGTGATGGGGTTTGGGGTTACAGCAGGGGGAGAGAAGCTGCAGGGAGGTGTGTAAGACTGCAACTCCTTCCTGGTTGCAATGCTGGACAGTCATGTGATTTCTAAAACAGAGATATTGCGCAAATGCAAAAAATCAAGCCTATGGACAGGATTTCTATTTACCCTCTGCTTGTTGGTAGGTAGATGACATTTTTGTCCCAAACCAGCACACTCGTACTGCTGCATTGTCTTAAAACCATACTTGTGTGCATCTGCAAATGGATATAGCATAAGTTCAAATAAAATAATGAAACTTTGAGAATCTAAATGTAATCCTTCAAATGTACTAGTTTACAGTGTTATCATTTTAGCTCAACAAGGAAGTGATATCTGGAGAAACAAGGAAAAAGAATCCATGCAACAGACACCTACTCATAGTTTGGCACACCTTCTTTCAAACATGCAAACATCGTTGCTATGTAGACAAAGGCTCTGTTCATTTTAAATATCAGATTCACCCAAACACTGCATGAAAGTGAAGCTCTGCCCCACAAACTACTACAGTCTCTAAATGTATTATATTTGGGTGTAGAGCAGGGC
>NW_005193985.1:0-1133 GCF_000239375.1 Pundamilia nyererei | reverse complement strand
GAAAGTGCAACAATATGTGGAATATCTTCTTAACAGAACAAAAAACATAAAAAGAAAAACGTTTGCAGCGTTGTTCTCTTTGAGAACAACCGAGGTCCATAATTATGGTAAACTCGCGGCCAGCATCTGCTCAGAACCGCCCTGAAAATAAAAATGAGTGTTTTTTTTCCCCAGCTTGATGAAACAGTCTGTGAGTGTTTTGGTGAAACAAAGGAAAGAGATCACCGCAAATCCATCATGGACACGGTGCCATCAGTGATGGTGACATGTCCGGCGTGCTGAAAAAGGAGAAACACATTTCAGTTACATGCTCAAACAGTTAGCCACTCTGGGGTACGGTACTCCAGGAAGAGTACCGTACCCCATTCCCATCCCTCCTCCCCCCAAGCAGAGCCAAACAAGAGCTGGACTGGGAATCGCAGCAGACGTTTCATGTGGAGGCAGATATACGTCTCCTTGTGATTATAGCAAAGTACTTTTGAAATATTTATTTCCTGGTTTACGCTCTCTTAACATTAATTAGCATGCTGTTGGCCAACGATGTGGACAGTGAGCCATTCATAAAGCTGTAATATCACACGTTTGCACACAAATAACTTGTGGAAAAATCCTTTTAAATTCTATTTTGGGACAAAAAGAATCAGTTTCTCAAGCTTTTGTTTTTTTAAACAGATTTGATTCTATACATGCAGTTTTTCATTACTGATGTAATAAATAAAAAAGCAATTCTCAGGAAGCTTCAGGTAGTTCGATCTGATGAAAGGTATCCAGCCCACAGATTAGTACGGAGTTAAAACTGGATGGCTTTCCTGATGCAACCCTCCCATCTATCCGCCTTTGGGACGGCCATTGTGAGGACACTAAGCTTGTGACTCCCTGAGGCTGGATTTGTGTCTCCTCCTTGTTTGGATGCTGGGATTCTTCACATGTTAGAGAAATGTGTTAACTATTAAAACATTTAAGTTATTTTATTGAAAAAGTAATAATCAAATCTATTTAAGATGTTTAATTTTTCTCTATGAACCTTTAATCTGACTGAGATACTGCAGTAAATATAAGAAAACGCCTCCTATTGAGTAGATTTGAGTACTCTTTGAGTTAACTAACCTTTTAAAAGTGACCCAAATATCTCA
>NW_005193984.1:0-1133 GCF_000239375.1 Pundamilia nyererei | reverse complement strand
CAGATGTTTTGTTTGCTCTCAATTTTGACAGCCCTATTAAAGATTCATATCAGTTTGTACATGCTCCAGATACAACTTGGCACTTTTCCTCAACATTTTGCAGCAACTTTTCAAAGAGCCGGAAAGTAAATAAACGGCAGATGGAAATGACGCAGCTCAATCATATTACTTTTCACGCATGCACAGTACAGGAATGTAGCGTTTTCAGTGTGGATGCGGAGCGTTTGTAGACGAAAACACAGTTTTCCAATTTATCCGGGTTAGTGTAGACGTAGTCTCAGGTTAAAGCAGAGGTGGTTCTGATACGTTTCCTAGAGGATAACAGAGTTCACAATGTCAAATAAACTTTTTGCTACTCCACTACTAACCGTCTGCTAACAACTAGAAATCTCACTCAATCCTATCTTTGTGCATTGTTCTGCACAAAAATAAACTAAAACAAACCATTTTATACCAACATCAGGCTTTTTAACCATCTACAAACACTGTTTCATCAACAAATGTTCAGCAAACACAAACCAGTCCGCAAAGTATGGCTACTTACTCACATTACCAATAAATGGCAAACAGAGGATTTAAGCTTTTCCAAAACAAATGATAGAACTTTGACAATGACAGCAACCTAGTGTTTGTAACCAGCAACAACAACAGGGACAAAACCCCATTTCGTTAAATGTGGCTCCAGCTTACAGCAAAGAGTCCAATTGAGCATTAATTTGTTTATAAAATAAAAAATAAAAAGTTTCTCAGTTTATAGTGTGTGCTTGGACTTTATATATCGAATCCAAGCACACATTAAAGCTTTCTTTTTACATTAAAAGTTTAACTGCAAACAACACCTGTCAAAAAACAAATAACTCAACCTTTTATGTGCTTAGCTATCAGCAAGGTGTTTAATTTAACCGGTCAGGTAAAGTTAGGACCAAGTTCTCTGTTCAGATGCATATTTTGATGTTGCCTTACTTCTGTAGCTTTACTGCAGATTTTCTTCTGTGTAACACAATTGGCGCTGGATGAAGCAGCTAAAAGAGTTCACTTTTCTTAATGTTGGATTTTGTTGATCAGGTGCTTTGATGAAAGACGCCTGCTAGTTTCTTCCCAGTAATGGTTTTACTGGTGATTATTGGAACAGC
>NW_005193983.1:0-1134 GCF_000239375.1 Pundamilia nyererei | reverse complement strand
CACCCACACGTACACACACCAGCATGGAACACAAGAGCACAGGGCAGCAAACATACATCCAATACAATAACAACAATGACAATAACAATAATAATGGTCCACACTGTTCACGGACCCCGAGTCCCCGGAACCGGGTCCGTGACATTCACTGCCTCCTGTCTTTTCTGCGCCTGCTCTAACTACAATTTAGCGTACGCCAGTTGTAACTCTCTCTCCTGTTTCAATTTCCCTTTCGCACAAGCTGCCTTTACTGTCAACTGGTCTACTAACATTTGACATTGTCCTACAACCAATTTACCTTCAAAATCATATTTCTTGTGCCAATGTCCTAAATACTTTGCGCTACCGGGAGCGAATTTCACCATAAACTTCTCACCCCCCTCTGGCACACTCTTGGTTGCTTGGGAACCCATAATAACAACAACAGCTGGCGTCACAGACCACGTGTTCTGCTCCGCACCCACTCACACAAACACACTCACACAACAACAACAACACAAAATAGGCCTAATCCGGACTCGCACCGGACCGCTCGGGACACCAATCCAATCTTTCAGCACCCTCACCCAGTTCTGGGACCCTCACCCAGTCGCGCGACAAAACCCAATAAAGGGACGCTCGGGACACAAACCCAGGGCGATTTCTCGGGACAAAAACCCAATTCCGCGGTTATAAAATCACTCTCCAACTTCCTTGGTGTTGCTCATTGCGTGTAGCATCAGTCCCGAATCCTGTCAATCGTCATCCATCGAGGAGAAAAAACAGACGGCTAATCCACCGGCCCGATGACGAATTCTCACGCCTCGGGACTTTGCTGCAGGACCTCTATAAGTCCTGGCTGACGTCAGTCTGTCGGCGTGTCTCTTTTCCCCTCGGTGAATGTCGACTCCAGGGATCCGGCTCTCGAAGGACCAATTAATGATAGGTTCGTAGCATAAACCTATTCGCTGGAACGTTAAGGACAACTTGCTACGCAGCAAAAAGCAAGACACAAGGCACCAAAGTGCTCTGGTTTACTCATGCATGAGGGAGACCTGGCTGGAGCCAAGCGTCGTTCCACCACTTGACCTCTGTCAGACTCTCAGCCAGGTTCCCCATAGCACTCCTTTTATTGTGGTTACAAGAATATGCATA
>NW_005193982.1:0-1134 GCF_000239375.1 Pundamilia nyererei | reverse complement strand
ATAGATAGATAGATAGATAGATAGATAGATAGATAGATAGATAGATAGATAGATAGATAGATAGATAGATAGATAGATAGATAGATAGATTGTATGCTTTAGTTAGTGTAAATTTGAGTGCATTAATCTCACACCAATTACTATAGCACTTTTCATGTGCTTTTCCATTTTAAGCATATAGTAACTGTTTATAAGTTACTCAGTGTGCCTCCTGTATCCACCAGTGATCCAAATCAGGAGTGATTTGAAGCCCTCTCGGAGTTATAGGGTGAACAGACAAAGTTGCTGTGTGTGTCTGTCCAGGGTGTCTCAGTGTTTAATGGCCTCAGTATTTTCCGCATGGAATAAAGCTGACATTTTTACAGCAGTAGAAAACTCTGACAGTATGCTGGCGATCAATCAGCGATGTAAGTGATTAGAAAGAGTAGGCTTCTTTCTCTGTGCTCTCCCACCCGTTTCTCTTTGTTGCCTATGTTATCGTCTTACATCCTCTCTCGTATAGCTTTGCGCTCCATTTCACCTCAATTTGAGCTTGTCATCTGCTCCTCTGTTAGTGTGCCTCTTCTTCGCTTCTAGCCACCTATATAATTTCTACAGCACTCTACTCTAAACTCTATCATTGTAATCGCACCGTTTTTCTAAAATGTTTGCTGCCTGCCTTCTTTGACACAGCTTTCTTTTTGTGTCTGACTTTTACCTTGTGCTCTTATGTCTTTATTTATCTCTCTTTAAATTTTCTCTCCGCCCTTCTCCCCTCCCTTACACTCCCTTCCCCTCCCATGTTCAGTATCAATGCAGGGTCCTTACCAACGCTTTCTGCTCAAAGAGCTGCTGCGGGACTACAACCCCATGGAGAGACCGGTGGCCAACGACTCCCACAGTCTCACTGTTCAGTTCTCTTTTACACTAATGCAGGTCATGGATGTGGTACGTTTGGCATGAAACATGCATGCATTACAATCAGACAAGAAATAAAGTCACATTTTCCTCATTTTCCATAATGCATTTTTTTCCCCTTTTATAATCAAAAGCTTCATTCCTTTTGAGATCGGGGCACGAATCCTCAGTCTTTCATTTATGTAAATTTAATTTCAGACACTTATTCTGTTTCCCCTGACAGCATGTTCTTGATTA
>NW_005193981.1:0-1134 GCF_000239375.1 Pundamilia nyererei | reverse complement strand
TCCTACTTCTTTATTATTTCATCCACGTTGTGTAATGTAACAGTACTATTAGCAACAAAACAGTGCCAGAGCATGATGCTAACACAAGCATGCTTAACCCTTTAAGACCTACCATAGAACCATAGGCTTTTAAGGCCTACAAGTAAAAACCTACATTTTCCGCGAAAATGACGTCACTTCCGGTTTCGGGCAGGTAATGGCGGACATGCAATCGTTAGCGCTGATGTCTGTTTCAATGTGGGAAGTGTTACGAACAGTTGATCGGATCGGGAAAGCGTGTTTCTGGAATGTTTTTGTTCCTGCAAGTGCTTTTTATGCAGTTTTTCAAGCTATATGTGGAAGGAAACCGTGACCTGGGGCAAGCTGATGGCATAAGATGTAAGTACAACTCCTCCGGTTTCATATGCAAAAAAAATTATTCCGCTAGCTTATGTGGTTCCGGTTCTACAGGGATTTAAAAATAGTTAGGCAAAACGGAGCATGCCCGCTCCGACTGGCTTTAAAGGGTTAACAGTTGGTTTCAGTGGCTCACCTTTACTCCCCCCAACCTTCCTCTTTGCCATGGCAAAAGGGTTCAATTTAACCCTAAAACCTTTTTCAAGAAGGTATTTTGCTTGTCCATAAATGGTACATTTCAGGCAAGACTGAAGGTATCAATGTTAGTGTTCCAGCAGTGTTGCAGTTCATAGCAGAGTAAATTTCTGGTGGTTCCTGGGTTGCTCCTGAACATCCTAACTGTTGTTCTCTCATTTGAGGTTAAACGTTTAGGTCTTCTTTCAGACCCTGGCATAATGATAAAGCATTCAAACAACCTGTGCTTACATTAAACTAATGAACTTAGAATTTGCAGCTCTCCAAGCGCCAGGAGACTTTCCCAGCTTGTATAAATTTACAGTTCACCTTCTTATATCTTCAGAGTTGTAGCTTCCACCTTTCAAAACAAAAGCCAATAAAGCATTTTCTTTTTAATGGCCAGCAAAAGGTTACTTCTCTCTTTGCTCTTGTTGTTCATGAACTCAACTGTTAGTTCCAGGTCAGTGAGAAATTAGGTTTATCCAAGGTATATTGCTTGTGTGTGACATGAAAAAAGCTAAATCCATCTTTTGTCAGCCACTTTGCTACAATTAAAATCCC
>NW_005193980.1:0-1134 GCF_000239375.1 Pundamilia nyererei | reverse complement strand
ACCTCATAGACAATAACACCTTTGGCACAAACCCCAAGAATAATCTCTCCGTCTGAAGGCTTTTTCTCTCGTGTCACACGGTGGAACGAAACGCCGTACTCAGGCAATTGTTGACACACCTAAGAAAACACAAAGCGGTTGTTCTGAAGGCAGGACTGTGATGCAGTTTTCTGCCTCGCCACTAGATGGCGCGGCCGTTTTGTGAGTAATGTTTGACTGGGATGGAAAATGGTGTTCATGAAGGCAGTGTGAATCACAAGTTATGCTCGGGAGCAGTTTATGTGGGTTCAATGAGAGTGTGCGTCCATAAGACTGGTGAGTTACAGGATATTTCTTGTGTAAGAAGGATAGCCTGTATGTTTTCTTGCTCTGGACGTCCTCTGTTTGTACATTTTCTATAAGCTAAGTTATCGCTAAGCTAAGCGGGCTAAGCTAAGCTAAGTTCGCCTAGGCCAAACTGAGTTCAGTTTGAGTTGGGGATTTGTTATGTGTATTTGCCTTCTTTAGTTGGCATCATAAGTGAGTGAGGCACAAGAGTTAAGTGATGGGAAGATGTTTATTTTCTTTGTTGTCAAATATGGTTCAGACTATAAGTAAAAGCCGCCAGCTTAGTATTAGGGCCTATAAGACAAGTATGTGGCTGTAATATGTTATATGGTGATTATTGTTGTCTATAATTTGATTGTAATTTGTGTTCTATTTTCCATTCTGTTTGTAGAACCACACACACACACACATACCCACACCCACGCTAAATCTGCCATTAAAGAGCTGAACGATCATCCCTTGTCCTCGTTATTTTCTGGAGGGTCATAGTGGCACTTGACCTGTGCACACCCTGCGATCACCACCGTAGAACTGAACCTCATATCAGAAATCATCATAACAGCGGTAACCACCATTTCTGTGAGACTAACAGTGGTCACAGCTATGAAGATATAGTAAAACACACTGCATCATTATTTAAATATTGTCACAATAAAGACAGGTTTGATACCTTGAGAAATTCAAGTTCTGATTCGTCGGTGAGCATTTGAGCATTGTTGGTGTGAAGTCGCAACAGCTCCCCCTGAATGTAAGGCAAGGCACATTTCTCCAACACGCTCTTGGAGACATACTGATCAGGGCGGTAGT
>NW_005193979.1:0-1135 GCF_000239375.1 Pundamilia nyererei | reverse complement strand
TTATCATCCGGCTGGAAATGGTCAGTGTGAACGTTTTAATAGGACTTTGCACAATTTGTTGCGGACCCTGCCAGTATCCAGAAAAAGAGACTGGAATGTATGTTTGCCCCAGTTACTCTACTGTTATAATACCACTCCCCATCAGGCTACTGGGGAAACCCCATTCTTATTGTTGTTTGGGCAAGAACCCAGGTTGCCAGTGGACTTTCTGTTGGGCAGAGTACCGGACCCCATCAGTGGAGATGTGCACGAGTGGATTCAGGAGCATCAAGCCCGGCTACAGGTTGTACATGAGGAACGATTGCAATTGGCTGCCGACCGCAGAAAGAGGCACCACGATAAAAAGGTGAAAGAGGCACCATTGAACGACGGCCAGTTGGTGTTCCTGCGCGATTTGAGTGGAAGAGGGAGATGTAAAATCCAAGATCGATGGAAACCCGTGGTATATAGAATCCTGAAGGCACCTAAAGGAGGTGGGGTAGTATATACCATTGCACCTGCAGGTGATCCCAGCAGCGTGAAGCATGTTCATCGTACCTTGTTGAAGGCTGTGGTAACGGCAGCTACAACATCAGAAGGGCCTGCTCCAAGCAGTAGCCCACATGTCCCAGAAAGATCCTCCCCAGAACCAGGACATGACTCATCAAGTGACAGTGACCTGTTATTCCTGAGCATAGGAGCTCCTCAAGTAAATGTTTCACCATCTTACAGCCCAGTGGCAGTGATTCCAAGTAGCCCTGAGTTGTTGCTCCCGCCAGAAGACCAAACTTCCGATGTTCCAGCCACTTGTACAGTTATTCCGAGTGTAGCACCAGTTCCATTTAGCTCTCTTCCTGCTCCCTCTACGAGTTCTGATACCAGAAATGTGGTGGTGCGAAAAACAACCCGGTCCACAGCTGGCCAGCATTCAAACATCCATCATCTCCCAAGACCAACAGGGGAGGTGGCACAAGGGGCTGCTAACTCTATTTCTGAGCCTAGGGTACATGCTGTCTTTTTAGGCCTTGGGACTAATCTGGGTGTCTTTGTAATTCATCGTCGGGGCGACAATGCAAGAAGGAGGGGTAGAATGTGGCAGGATGAATGTTATCCCTCGGTCCAACCCACTTTCAGCCTGGCCCATTAGGGGGCGCTG
>NW_005193978.1:0-1135 GCF_000239375.1 Pundamilia nyererei | reverse complement strand
CATGGACATATGACAACTCACACCTGGCTGAAGTGACACAGGACCACATCCATCCCTGGATGAACAACGCCTGGTATAGATACATATATAATCGCACAGAAGGCAAAAATTGTTATATATGCTCACACATGCCTGCTACAACACAGCATGCTACATTATATGGCAGACCTATGAACATGACCCAAGTGACATGCGCTGTAAGCTTTGCCAGTCAATATTCAGGAATTGTCCTAAACCACAGCGACCCCCTGACTATTGGCCTATCGTTTTGGGCTGTTTTTAAATGCATCGACCAGCATCAACAAAGAGCAAAATCAGGGAATTGATGCCATAAGAATAACTGTTATGCAACACCGAGTTGCCCTGGACATGGTCTTGGCAGAAAAGGGTGGACTTTGTGTTTTGTTTAATACAACTTGTTGCACTTATATTCCAGACAATGTGCATTCTGACAATATGACAAATGCTCTACAATTACTTAGAAACATTCAACAGGCACAGGTAACCGATTGGGCAAATTCACAAAGTAATTGGTGGTATTGGCTTATGAGCGGCTCATGGAAAATGCTGATGTTTAAGGTTTTGATGTTTATTGGCGTAATACTTATCATGTTTTGTATCTTTACTACATGCATTATTCCCTGTGTAAGAGGAATGGTATCAAGAATGATATCCCAATCTCTTGTTGCATATGTCACTGTGCCAGACGAGGAAGAAGGAGAAGACGATGAGTATGAAACTAATGTGATGAATGATTATGTTTGAATGATACACATTTTATGACGACTAGACCGAAAGCACTCACAATGTAGGGTCTGTGTCTGAAACACATTGCTGTATCTGCTGTATATTGTTAAATTCGCTACCAACAGGAGGGAATGTTGAAAGATTTTGAGTTTTGTGTTATGTTTATTTGTAGCTTCATTTAAGCTACAAATAAACATAACACAAAACTCAAAATCTTTCAACAAACCCCCAAAACAAAACCAAAAAAAATTGCTCGTACTCATGCTGGCCCGACATCATGCCAGCGCATACTGGGTAGTGATGCGCGAATCATGAACGAATCGTTCAATACTCGAGAATCACTTTACTGACTCATGAATCATGATTCACAAGCCCAACTGACTCATCC
>NW_005193977.1:0-1135 GCF_000239375.1 Pundamilia nyererei | reverse complement strand
TCTTAAAAGATGGATGCTGGAGATCTGGATCAAATCGGCCATTTCGGTACAAAAGCACATAATCATCTCCCAGGTCAGCTCTGCTCCATCTTAAAACTATGACCTTTTTGTTTGGAGCTCGACATGGCAGAGTGACGTCCTGTCCAGACTCAGCTGTGATGGTTTTCTGGACTGAAAGAGGAAGCAACACAGAGCAGAGAGGTTAAAGGTCAAAGTACAATCATGATCAGAATGACTGACTTTATACATTTTGTTTATTTCCTTCGACATTTGAGTCAAAAGAAATAAGCAACAAATTGTTGTATATGTTCCTGGATGTCAGCAACAAAAAGCTTTGTAGCTGTATACTGACTCCTGAAACTACAACACGTCACACTGACACACATTAGACATCTTTGTCTCTGTCACAGCTGCATTACAGATGTTAAGTGCCCAATCAGTCTTGCATGTCCTTCATACACACAGAAAAACTGAGTCCATATAAAAAATAATAATTCTAAACGAATCATTCACATGTAAACCAGACACATAATCTTTATCACAGATATAAACATCATTTGGTTTGTACCAGCTAGATTTCCAGGTGTGCACTCGGTTGTAGTGCACATGTGTCAAGAAGCATGCTGCCTTTTCCAGTTGTTCCCGCTTTTTCTCTTTAGTCTAGCTTTTTTCTTACTTTTTTTTTTTTTTACTTGTACTTGCGTCTGTTTTAATAACTTTATTTCAATCATGTGGATTGAGAGAGTTTTTGATCTACTTGGGGTTAGAAAATGTTCCTTTTATCGAGCAACAGGACCACAGCACAACTTCTACATACTGCACGGGCTGTTTACTCGAGAGAGCAGCTGATAGTACTCAGACCCACAGACGTGCCAGCTGAAATCTGGAGGAAAACACACCAAGGATGCAGAGGTGGAGGACAGAAGAGGAGAAGGAAGGAGACAGCAAGACAGGGGATGCTTGAAGTGAGGAGGAGGTACAAACCGTGTCTGCCGTCTATCATAATGGGAAATGTTCAGTCGTTAGCAAATAAAATTAATGAGCTAACGATGCTAGCACAGAGTCAGAGGGAATATCGGGAGTGTAGCCTGATGTGTTTCACAGAATCATGGATACATCAGGACATTCCCGACGA
>NW_005193976.1:0-1136 GCF_000239375.1 Pundamilia nyererei | reverse complement strand
TATCTTATCGTCACTATCCTGCTGATGCATTTCCGTCACTTTCTAGAACTTTATCTTTTAATTAGCAACATAAGTGTTTGATTAGCCCCGCTTAACCTGCAGGAGGTTGTGAAGGTTCCTGTAATGTGTTTTACTAACACAGAGGAAATAAATTCATGAAGAGCAGACCGAAAATCGACTGTCACCGATGATAAGCTCCGTTGACTAAGAGAGAAACTCACTCTTACTCTGTGGGAATTCCAAAACTGATGCTCCCCACTGCTGGCTTTAATTATTTTTTTCAGTTAATTAGGAATATGTTGCACTTGTCCTAATGGACATTGTTTTGTTTTATTTCATTTAGATTTGAGAGTAAACAGCTCAGAGTCTTTTCTAATTGACAGTATGCAGCCTTAAAGTGCTGTAACTTCTGCTTTAGAAATAATGGTCAATTAAACACTTGAATATTTTTCATGTTTTGAAATATAAATGAAAATAAAAACATTGTGCATGTGTTTCTTCTGCTGCACATAACCATGACTTCGAAACAAAGGTTCATACACAAATGTGAAATTGGTTTTCATTTACACCCCTCCTCTTAAAAACCTTTTTAACAAACACTCTCTAACATTATTTACAATGCAAACGGGAATGACTAAATGTGAGTTCAGCTGGATTTTAATACATAAATGAGTTAAAGTGATCTTTTAAAAGCTTGTTTAAATTATCTTTTTTTGCCTTTATTACTATTATTAGCACTGCACAGAAACATTTACCTTATCTCACGTGCAGGTCTGGCACAAATAAATGCACCAGTCAGGTTATTAAAAAATAAATAAATAAATAGTTAAGTATTAAGTATTAAGGTTACTTTCTTTAATAATTGAAACGTACACAAGAATCTGACAAGTAGGTCTGATGTTAATACTGGAGTTAGTGGTGAAGATTAGCTATTATTATTATTAGTACACGCCCATGCTACAGGATAGTTGTCACAATGGAAAAATCCATTTACCGTATTTTTCGGATCATAAGGTGCACGGGATTATAAGTCACATTAAGCGAAACAAAACAGTCAGATAACTCAAACTTTACTCAACTCATTCTTCTTGATTCCTCCACTTCCGTACCATTGTTCATTAATGTTGAATTTTCTC
>NW_005193975.1:0-1136 GCF_000239375.1 Pundamilia nyererei | reverse complement strand
ATTAGTATTTGTAGTGTGAATAATTTCAGCTCATGTTCATGTGACTGCATCTTTCCCAGCTCACGTTTCAGTTGATGAGACTACATGTGACCTCAGGACGAACACATGTCCATGCTCTCCTCTTCTTAAAGGAACTGTGTATATCCAAGTGATGACTGATGCTAGTGGCCGTGAACTGAAGTGTTTGAAGGTGCTTCCCATGGTGAACATAACTGTGTTCAATATAAAGAAAGAAAAAATAACAACAGACAAGGAATTTAACAACAGACTACAGTTTATAATCAAGAACGGGACACTCAAGATCACAAACGTGAGGAGGAATGATTCAGGTCAATACAGCATTGAGGTCTTTAATTCAAATGGAGTCCAAGAGAAAAACATTCTTTTCACCCTGGATGTTAAAGACGATAGCAAAATTAAAGGTATGTTTTGAAACTTACTCGTGATTTTATATTGTAAAGTTAAAGTTAATTGTTCATGATTTCTTGTTTGTTATTGTTACTATCACTAAGCCTCTGCATTTGTGTCCTCTCTGCTAAACGCGATCTGTGCCTGCAGATCATGACAGGTTAATCTCACTACAATAGGTTATTATTCTTATCAGTGATTAAGTCTTAAATTTTATACTTTGAAGCTACACTGAAACTTTCCACTTGGTCAGTGAGTATTATTATTAGCTGCACTAAATGAGGGCATTAACCTGTGTGGTAAATATGGTTCTTTCATAGGAAATATACAGTGGTTTAACAGAAGTGTGTGTTTTCATGAGTCTTTAACAGTATCTGCTGTGGTGTGGTATGGAGAGGTTTAGCAAATAGTAAGAATAGGAACAATAAACTGCATTTGCATAGCACTTTTCTTAACAATGTGGATTACAGAAAGAATGAAAAAGATTTGATGATAAGAAAAAGAGTTTTTAACATCTAAATTGGGGTTAGTTATTAAGTATTAAAATTCAATCGCAATGTTAACTGTGTGATTATCATTGAAAAACACGGAGAGTGTATATCTCAACTGACTGATATAGACTGATTTTATCTATTTGTAACGTGATGCCTCAGGCTCATAATAAATTGGCTCATTTCACATTAGGCTCTTCTGTGTTACGTTGTTTTCTTTTTTTTTTCTTTTTTTTT
>NW_005193974.1:0-1136 GCF_000239375.1 Pundamilia nyererei | reverse complement strand
GGTATCCATGCGTGTTTACGGCTACTGTGGAGGTCACGTGCTTCCGGTTAGTGTGGAGCTCCACAGTGGCTGCAGCCAGACCCTTCTCAACAGCTGTGATGTTTGCAAGTCTTTGATTTCACTTTTGTTGTAGGGAATGTAAATAATGTAAAGCTTGTCATCATAAATACAAATATCTTTTCTGTGTTAATAAAGATTTAAATTTATGCAGAGTGACTGTTGCTTAGTGTGACTGTCTGTGTGTTTTTGTTTGTTTTTTGTTTACAGCTGTGATTTTATTTTCTAGTAAAAACTGATTATAACTGACTACAAACTGACTATAAATTAAAACTGAAACCTTTCTGAGTGCATTCCTTTAATAGCAGAAAACAAGTGGCCCTAAGCTAGTCAATAGACTAGTTCCTGCAGAGGCGGTCCTACCCTGTGGTTTCTCCACCACCACAACATACCAGCGTGTTTATAGCCAGGACACTGGGCTCTCTGCAGTTCACAATTCCGGGAAGGAGGAAGAAGAGGCGGTGCTGAGACAGAAAACCGAAGCAAAGCTGCAGGGCCAGTGCAGCTAAGGAAAACACCAAACAAAACTTGGTCAGACAAAATAACAGACCTGGCATTTTCTCACAAACACCAGGTCTGTTGTGAATAAATTGGACGAGCTGAGCTGATCACAGCAGTGTATATAGCTAATGCTGAGTCTGGTCTTAGCCTCCTACACAGCATCATTAGCACGTTATTGTTTACGTGAGATTAATTTCTACAATGGTGGAAAGAGACAAAAAACTGTTACTGTTAATCTGACTATCTTCAGTTTTTATGCGCTTACATTTACACATGCAGTTACTGTCCCTCTATTTAAAAAGGCAGAGGAGTCAGTGTAATTATTTTTACTGTAGTTGTTTTTTTTCCTGTGCAATAATATTCAACATTGCTATCAATACATTTTTCAAAAATGCCTCTGTGCAAAATAGGTTCAAAAACATAAACAACTGTGGGATGCTGTTTGTCCGTGATTTGAACCGGGGGAACAAATTACGGCAGGATCATCCTGATATTATTTGTATCCCACTGTAACTTTACTGTATAAAAAGCTAACATCTCCAAAATGTCAGGAGTAGTTAGTCATTACAAGAAGTGTT
>NW_005193973.1:0-1136 GCF_000239375.1 Pundamilia nyererei | reverse complement strand
AATGCAATATCTGTGCTGTAAATTATATTATTAATGCAATGGTGATGATGATTATTATTTAGCAATAGCAGTAAAATAATTTCCCTGCTCCACACTCCCTCTCTCGCCCTCTGGAACACCAGAGGTCGCAATACATTGTGTCCTCGCTCTGACCCTCTCTTGTGGTCTAGAGATCTTCTGCAAAGGAAACAAAACCCCATTTCCACTCTAATCAATTGAGTTTAAGCATATAAGCAACTACTCCTGCATAAATTTCCTCATAGCTAAATGCTGCCTAGACACAACTCCTGTGTGTTAACACTAACTTCACTTTAACCTCACATTTCCTATGTTATAACCTGTTTTTGATATAGCTCCTTTTATTTCATTTTGCTCCTTTTAATGTAAAAATACCTTCTAATTCTAGTTTATCAGACGTAACCAAAATATATGCTTTCCTTCCTCTTTGGTCCGTCTTTAAGTTCAGTTAAAAGCTAAACGAATTTGAGGCCTTTTGCCTGGAATCAATACTCTCATGTGTGTTTCTGGACTCTGTGTCTGTAAGCGTGTGCAATCCCTCAATAACTCATATCCGCCTCACAGTAGATTGGCCAATCATAGCGCTAGCCAAAAGCTCGTGACCCTCAAGAGACGAATTGAGCCACAACTCCTTTGAAGGCACAAAATGCAATATGTATAAGAAATCATTTCTATTTATAAGCTCTCCCCTTTATCCTAAGAATAAATCTATGTAATATCTGTATGTGTAAGCCTACATTATAACCACTACTTCTAGAAATGAAAAAGAAATCAAACCTGTTCTCCTTCTTCATCCAGTCACACATTCACTCCCATGCAGTCACACCATATTTTGCTAATAGTGGAGTCTCTCGCAAGTGATCAGATTCTCCACCCTCAGCAAAATGAGCTCATTCATTTTTTATTTTCCATAGGAAAATAGTTCCTTATGTTTTGGACTGGATTGAATCGCTACAATCCTTTTCGACAGGGACTTATGACCTGATCAGATCCCCACAGGTAGCTTTCTCCTTGGCCAGTTGTAATCTGGAAAGCCCACCTTATATTTGCTCTTCCCGAGAATTTGTCAGCGCTGTTATTCACTGTTGCAGGCCTGCTTAGAACAAAAATGAGAAAAA
>NW_005193972.1:0-1136 GCF_000239375.1 Pundamilia nyererei | reverse complement strand
ACTCAAGTACACCATTACTTTTTGAACTTGAATAAATAAATAAATACATTTTCCAATCAAGACTTGGTCATGTGATTGGCTCATTCAGCACAAGGCAGTAGAACTATATATGTTTAATAATGTTATGAAAAAGGTAGGAAAAACAAATGCTTTGGAGAACCAACCTGTATCTACATGAATAGATCCAGGTTGGGATGGCTATAGCTCAGGAGGTACAGCAGGTCATCTGCGAATCAGAAGGTTGGTAGTTCGATCTCTGGTTCCCACAGTCTGCATGCTAAATGTCCTTGGGGAAGATACTAACCCCAAGTTGCTCTCTGATGCATCCATCGGTGTGTCAATGTTTGAATGTTGGTTTGGAAGCACTTAAAAGCATAGAAAAAAAGGATTGTGTAAATGTGGTATGTTGTATGAAGCGCTTTGAGTGCTCCCCGCGAGTAAGAATCAGCCCATTTACCATAAATTTAAACCAAACATCCCCAACTACTTGTTTCTCTTTTGGATCTTTTACTTTTAATGACAAACCTAGATGTTCAAACAGTTTATGCTTTGGGATGCATTTCATTTGTTATTTGAGGCATCAGCATGTTGAAGCAAGAAAGGGAACACACCCACACACATAAAATACCAACCTATTGCTCCCACAGTTTTAGTCCATCAGCATGCTACTTTGAAAAACCAGCAACATGTTCAAGCACGACAGGGCGGCATTTTTTTTTTTTAAGATGTGCGGCCTCAGGTCTTCAGCACTCTTGTGGAGCTGTGGATGGCCACGCATCTGGGGTCTTTACCTGCCTCACTGGGGGCATTATAGCAGTCTATCAAGAACATTCGCTGTCTTACACACACAGAAAACGCAGTGTTTGTTTGTGTACCTTTCTTTGTCTTATCTTTCAGGTGCTGTGTATGGTTTGAGTGTGTTTTGTTAAAGTTGCAGCATGTCTCTCTGTTTCAGCCTCAACCCACCTCCTGCTTCTTTTCCCTCTTTCTTTCTGTCTCTTTGCTTTTCATATTCCACACAGATAATATTATGAAAACAAGATTAAAAGATGAGCCTACAAGGAGTGGATAGTGCCATAGTGCTCCTCTTGTGAAAGAAAATGTGTTTGCATGACAAAGCATTCAGTCTATGATTC
>NW_005193971.1:0-1137 GCF_000239375.1 Pundamilia nyererei | reverse complement strand
AGCTTTGTTGTTGATGCAGTGTTAGTGGGGTTTAAGTTTTTAATAGAAGTCAAAATACTAAATAATATTACAATAAAACTTAGATTATTCCAAGCAGGGTTACAGTAATAGATTTCACATAAGCACTAATATATAAATGTCCTATCATTTTTTCTAGGTGGTAATTCAGGTATAGGTAAGGAGACCGCTGTTGCCTTGGCACTGAGAGGCGCCCGTGTCGTCATCGCTTGCAGAGACCCGGGCAAGGCCGAGACGGCCGTCAGAGAGATCAAGTTAAAGAGTCACTGTCTGAACGTCCTTCACATGGAGCTGGATCTGGCCAACCTGCGCTCAGTGAGGGAATTCTGTAAGAACTTTCTCCAGAAAGAGAAGAGGCTTGATATCCTGATCAATAATGCAGGTGAGTGTGTCAACCACATTTAGGTCTCTTCATCTATGAAACAATATCAAAAGCAATATATAGAATAGGAACTCTTTCCTTTTAATAAATCGTATTTGATTGGAGTTGATTAGCTTACGCTATTTAGGTTTGTTTTTCCATGTCGGATCCAAAAGAAGCAAGCTGCTGATGTTGTGCAGAATCCTGCATAGAAAAGTTTGCAGTGACAGCAGAAGCTTATTGAGACTGTAGACTGATAGTTTTACTTTAAAACTACAGATGCTTCCCAGCACACATTGTCGTAAACATCTGTGTTGTAGCTACACTGTATGGAACCAAAAAAAAAAAGCAGCAGGATTTTATAGTCACCTGTTTCCTGCCTCACCATCTCATTGTTTTTTTGATCTCTTTCTTTCTCTTTGTGCAGGCATGCCCAGCATCCTTGACTGGACGGATGATGGCTTCAGCATGTGTTTTGGCGTCAACCACTTGGGGCACTTCCTTCTAACCAACCTGCTTCTTCCTCGCCTGAAGGAGTGTGCCCCCAGCCGGGTGGTGACCCTCACATGCTCCACTTACAAATACCAGAAATTGGACTTCCAGGACCTCAATTACAACTTGCTTCCCTTTTTCACCTACTGCCGCAGCAAGCTGGCGAATATCTACTTCAGTCAGGAACTGGCTCGCATCGCTGACGGGAAAGGAGTGACTTCATATGCTGTGCACCCTGGTAAAAACCTTTTATCAACAGTTCTCTT
>NW_005193970.1:0-1137 GCF_000239375.1 Pundamilia nyererei | reverse complement strand
TGTGTGTGTGTGTGTGTGTGTGTGTGTGTGTGTGTGTGTGGTGTCTACAGGTGTCTGGTAATCTGAAATGTCTGATCTGTGCAGGTCCACAGACTCCACCCACTCCTCTGACTCCACCCCAGGACAAAGACTCCTGCTCCAAGTACAACTGGGATCCCTCAGTTTACAACAATGAGCTGCCAGTACGCTGCAGGAATACCAGCGGACTTCTGTACAAAAACAGACTGGGATCAGGTGATTATCACACCTATGCATGCTATATCACATGGTCAAGCTGATCTTGTTATTCAGGTTACTGTGGAGATGTAAAACTCCTGATTAACTGGTTGTAGTAGGTTAGAACTGTGATCAAACATTTGCAAAAACTGGCAACGAGTCTTTCACATCCCTGTGGTGGAATTTTACCCATCTTATTTTAGTATAATTATTTTAATTCAGCCACATTATAGCGTTGTTGAGTGTGAAGGGCCAATTTAAGGGCATGCCAAACAATCTCAGTCAAATTTAAGACCAGACTTTGAGTAGGCCACTCTGCTTTTGTCTCATGAGCAGTTCAGAGGTGGACTTACTGGTAGAGCAGGGCGATATGACCAAAAATATTTATCACAATATACATTTGAAAATTTGTGATAACGATATAACTGACGATATAATCAACAGTAGACAAAATACTTTACAACTCCACAACTTTATTAGTGCAAAAAAAATTAACATATTTTCACTTAAACAAGCAGCTGTTTTTTTTATGTGCATTAAAGTTATATAAAATTTAACATTGCAAATGCAAATTCCTTGCTGACAGTTTAACCAAAAGGCATTTCCAGTGGAAATTGGCCGACATATCCTCAGCATAACCATGTATAATATCCACAAAACTTAAAAAGAGGTTATACACACACAATACGGTAATATTATGTTGAAGCACAGTACGTATCACTCCGCCAGGCTCCTGCCTACGATAGCCCTAATGCTCCGACAATCCATCAAGCGGTGCGGCTTCGTAGCTTAGCAAAGTCGTACTAAAACATTCAACAGATGTTCGAGCGCCGTGTACTAGTGATGTGCGATATCACTGATTTCCTTTCTGATCCGATACCAAGTAAAATTCAGGGTGGTATCGGCGATACTGATCCGATA
>NW_005193969.1:0-1137 GCF_000239375.1 Pundamilia nyererei | reverse complement strand
AGATGATCTGTATAGCATACAGATGTTCTATACTGCTATACAGATGGGCAGATAAACAGATGTACTATGAACAAATATACAGATGTAGAGGTGTGAGGTAAACAGATCTACAGAGTGCTATGAATACATCTAACGCAGTGTAAGCGTAGCTCTCTGAGCAGACTATAATAGATAACTGGAGGGGAGGAGCTGGAGGGGTTTATTGGCAGAATGAGAGGAGTCTCTGAGAATTATGTGTGCTCGGCATAGACATCTCTTCTTGTGGACATCCTCAATGGCAGGAAGTGGAGTCCCTGTGACGTCTTTTCACCACCCGCTGCAGTGCCTTGTGGTCAGCAACATAGCAATTTCCATACCAAACTGCGGCAAAGTTGGTCAGGATGCTCTGTATCACACAGTGTTAGAAGTTAACCAGTGTGTCAGTAGACAGGTGGTTCTTCTTCAATGTCCTGAAGAAAAAGAAGCGCTGATGGTCAGGCTGGAGGTCTTAGTTGACCAGGTCAGATTCTCAGAGATGTGGGTCCCCAAGACCTGGAGACCCGTTCAACAGCTGTGCCATTTATGTAGATGGGGACATGGGTGTTTGTTTTCTCCCTCCTGAAGTTCACAATGAGCTCTTTGGTTTGCTGGTTTGGTTTGCTGCTGCAGAAGCAGGTTACTGTCAGCACCACACAGCTAGGTGCTTTAGCTCTTCCCTGTAGCAGACTCATCATTGTCCCTGATGAGACAGTCACCGTGGTGTCATCTGCAGACTTGATGATGGAGTTGAATCAATACCTAGGTCTGCATTCATAGAGGAACGAACTCAGCACACAGCCCTGTGGCGTGCCAGTGTGAGTGTGATGGTGGTAGAGCTGTTATGCCCTGACCTAACATATAGGGGTCTGTTGGTCAGAAAGTCCATGATCCATTTACAGATACAGAATTCTTCCTTTGAGGGACTCAAATCACATTGTCCCTGAAACTACAGACCCCTTCCAGTTTGCATTCAGCCCCAATTGATCAGTGGATGGTGCAACAGCATTAGCCCTGCACCACACTCTGCAACACCTGGAAAGCAGCCGAACATATGTCAGGATGCTCTTCCTGGACTACAGCTCTGCTTTCAACACCATCCGCCCAGGCAAGCTGATATAC
>NW_005193968.1:0-1137 GCF_000239375.1 Pundamilia nyererei | reverse complement strand
TAGCTTTTGTTTTTAGCTGGCATTCTCACTCTATGAAAGTAAGTAATTAAAGTTTCCGATAATTTAACAAATAACAAAAGCCTAAGTGTTGATGAAAATAGCTTAAAGTTCACACTTATTTATGCAGAACTTTAATTACTATACTTTTCCTCTCACACACAATCACACTCTGCTGGTTTGTCTACAACATATGTTTTGCTTTCACTTTGCATTCTTTGTTTAACCATTATCATATTTATCTAATATTATAGTTTTGTCTTCCTTTGTACAATGACTTGCTTTGCTGCCAGTAGACTTATCCATGTTTGTGACTGTTGTTTTCTGAGATTTCTAAAGTGAAGTTTATTTATAAAGATAAAAAGGGTTAAAAAAAGCTTAAAAATGTTGGTGAGCAGTAAATAAAAAAGGGTTAAACACACAGTATTGCTCTCGAACCGCTCCGCTTATTGGAGTGGGGAATAACCACTACCCTCCCTCTTCTTCCTGCCCTTAAACACAGATTTTTAGCACAGGCACCATACTGAGGACAGGTGGAAGAGAAAACATGGAAATGAGATTTTTTGTACTGGATCAAAAAGTAAACACCTTGCAGCTCAGTTTAACTGCAGAAAATCAAAGGTGAAAGAATAGAGGCAGAAAATAGGTTTTAGTTCATTAATATCACAGGTTTTGAGTTGAAAGTTCACCAAGAACCTCTTGTTCCTGATGTTTATTGGTCCTATACTATATCTCCGGTATGTGTCCATCCCTACTGTATACAAGGTTCTAGTGTCTTTTACCAACCAATGAAATCAGTTGAAAATTGAGGACCTTCAACTTGCAGGAAAGTCTGGGGTGCAGTGAGGCTGGACTGACTTGCTGACAAGAGGCATGATGATGGTGAGTGTGATTTTTCTTCTGAGTAGTTGACTGTGAAGAATCTGTGGAAACTAACCACAGATCTGGAATCAGGACAGCAGGACCAGGTGAAGAAAAACCCTGGAGCGCTCCAACTGATCCAGCAAATGTTGCATCTGCTGGATTCATTATCTGGTTGCATTGTTGTGTCATGTAGCGGAGTGTGTTGAAATGAGGACCCAAATGCTCTGATGTCAAGAGGCAGAATTTACTACACCAGAAATATTCTCACCATTCACT
>NW_005193967.1:0-1137 GCF_000239375.1 Pundamilia nyererei | reverse complement strand
CATCTTCACAGACCAATGGACCACCAGCATCTCCCTGGAAGTAAATATTCAGCATGTGAAGCAGTGATGCTTCAAAAGTGAGTTAACTGAACGAAGTCAGTTCACTTTATTTTATAAAGATGTACGTACCTCGCTTGGACCAGTGTCTCCCTGAGAGCAGTAGAAGTTTTCCATGGTGCACTCCTTATTGTCAATCAGTGTTATGCTAGTTTCCATAAGTGTGGGAGACAAATATTTATTATTCTTGTCTGTTCGTCCCCAGCCAGAGAGTATACATGATTTTGGCAAAGTACCATCATCATGACTCGCCAGAGGAATAGGCTTCACATTCTCACTGAACTTTGCCTTGGAGCTCAACTGGAGGAAAAACAAAACAACAACCCCCCCCCCAAAAAAAAAAAAAGTAAACTGAACTTTATTTTCAAACTGGAATTCAAGGGAGCATCTAAAAATAATAATTTGGGACTCACTATTTTCATTATATTGTACTTTCTGTGCAGGGATACTCTTATCTTCAGAAGCATTACATCATTTATAAAAGAGGTTGTGTTGAAGTATTTATGTGGAAATGGTTGTTCCAAGAGGAGAGGAGCTGTGGCTAAACAGCTGTAAGCATATATTGTGTGGCAGGAAGTCATGTACACACACACAAACACACACACACACACACACACACACACACACACACACACACGGAGTGTTTTAACCTTTTGTGACCATAGGGGGGTTACAATGGGTGTTGGTGTAAACTGTGTGTCACAGAATAAAAAGGCTGCAAGAAAGGCTGTTTATTTGAAGTTGGCTAGGAAGCAGGTGAGGAGCGTTCAGCTCCAAGAGCTTGGGTTCCGACCAGCCTCCCTTGCTAGCAAGTAAGTTCTGTCGTTGTTTTGCTTTTTTCATGAGTGATGAGTCTCTGAACTAGCGGGTCTGCTGAAGTGCAGATCCAACACACAACACATGCTCAGTGGATAATGAGACTTCTATAGGCCCAGTACAGGACTAGTAACGATAGCTCCTGTTGTCACAGCCCACAGTTTGCTTTTATATATGATACAGCTATAAAAGCGTTTGCGAAGAGGAAGAGAAAAAGTGCTAATGGGTGATATTTTCAGACCAGAAATGAAACTAGATAAAAAG
>NW_005193966.1:0-1138 GCF_000239375.1 Pundamilia nyererei | reverse complement strand
GCACAGCATCTTCAGTGGGTTTAGTGTTGAGTCCTCTTCTTGTGAGATGAAACACTGTTCAGGTGTCTGTTGTCTTCTTGGTGTTGCTTGTCTTGCTTTCTGTCTCAGCAGTGAGACTGTCCCAGTTTATATATACTAAGTGGAGGAGTTCCAGAGTCTTCAGGAATGTTCTGGTCTTTGCCACAGATCTCCACTGGGTGGAGCTGTTTCCCAGGAACAGAACCTCACTTTTGCTGCTGGAAAAACTTAAATCCCCATTCATGACTTGAAATATGTACTATTTTCCCCCCAAATTTTCATTTGCTTTGACTGAGAAGAAAAACTATATCTACTAAACAAATATCTGATTCATGCTGATGAAAGACGAGCAGGAAATTGACCTCTTCTTCCTCAGCCCTCAACCTGCTCTCACCAAGACTGAAAAATACAAAAAAATAAAATAAAGAACAAAACTCCGCATTACTTGAGAAGTATAATATAATACAATATTTACTGGAATATCCATTCTAACCATATATGCAGTGAATTTGTTTTTAACAAGACCATTGATTTAAATACGAATTTAAATGCAAACATTGGAGGTAAGCCTTAGATGTACACCATTTCCCCAGAAGGGGTCCAGAATCTTCAGGAATGTTCTGGTCTTTGCCACAGATCTCCACTGGGTGGAGCTGTTTCACAGAACTTCTGACGTCACTTGTGAACTGAATGCACTTCATGTCTGATGTGAAAAGCTATTTGTCTACTGATCAAAAAATGTTTGGGTTCATGCTGATATTTTTTAAACACTAGTTCAAATCAATTTTATAATCCAAAACATATTATTAAAATCAAATAACATAAACTCCAAATTCTAAGAATGTGTAGAGAAACAGGTGAACATGTTTCAACATATAGCCATTACCACATATATCCACTAGGATGGGTTGTTTCTCAAGAGTGCCGAGTTCACGGCGTGGAACAAAGGGGTACATATCCAAAACAAACGGGTGTATTTCGATCATGACTACTCTCTGGAAGTGCAGAAAAGGAGACGGGAATATATCCCAGTTAAGAAGGCTTTGAAGGACAACGGGATCCGTTTCCAGACACCACTAAGTAAGATGCGAGTGTTTTATGCGTCAGGCAATGTCCTATA
>NW_005193965.1:0-1138 GCF_000239375.1 Pundamilia nyererei | reverse complement strand
GCTGGAACTGAAACCACAACTACTACTTTACACTGGGGGCTTTTATATATGATCCACTACCCTGATATACAAGGTGTGTGTATAAGTAATATCTACCAGCAATATATAGTTTGTGAGCTTAGTCAACTGTGCACAACACTTATTTTCCTGTTTTCTGTGTGTGCAGAGAAAGTCCAGGCTGAAATAGATGCTGTGGTTGGTTCATCCAGGCAGCCGTCTACAAGTGACAGAGAAAACATGCCGTTCACTGATGCAGTTATTCATGAAATCCAGAGAAGTGGAAATATCATCCCACTTAATGTGGTCCACATGGCAAACAAGAACACAACTCTGGATAAATATTCAATCCCAAAGGTATACAATCCACTAGTAACAAATGTGTGTATTTACAAAACAAATTAACCTGATAGAAGACCATAAATAATGAATAAAGAATAATTCTGAGATACTCAAATCGCAGGCTTGATGCTAAAGAACTGTAGCTAATGGGAAGTTCAAATCCTATCATTTAAAGAAATATTTTTGTTTCAGGGCACCAAGATCTTGGCTACATTGCACTCTGTTCTACACGATGAGTCAATGTGGGAAACTCCACATTCCTTCAACCCTCAACACTTTCTGGATCAGGATGGAAAATTTAGGAAGAGGGAGGCCTTCATTCCCTTTTCTGCAGGTTAGTTATTAGTTACAATCAGAGATGGCAAAAGTACAGACTTTCTTTACTTGGGTAGAAGTAAAGATAATTGTGTTAAAAAATACTTCACTAAAAGTTGAGGTACTGAAGCAACAATTTTCTGTCACGTAAATGATAGAGGGTGATTTTGCCGCCACACCTAAACAGTAATCACAACTCAGTAATTTCTAACACGAGCCTCAGTAGGTTTTCTTAGTGGACAGGCTGTGATCAGCTGACCTGCTGCTCTTTGTGGATGTACACAAGTGAATTTAACAAGATGTCAGCAGTTTCCCGAGCTATCTTGGCCGATGCCCATCAGCCACACAGACACTATACTTTTTATACTATCTTTATACTAGGCCTATACAGTCGGCATGAAGTGGGAATTCAGTGAATGAATCTAAGCATGATCATCTTAAATGCAAATTCATATCTGCTGCACTTGATGTAACCTAAATCTGA
>NW_005193964.1:0-1138 GCF_000239375.1 Pundamilia nyererei | reverse complement strand
TGTTAGAGTGGGATGAAATGACTGATGATGTGTTTATCATTTTCAAAGTGGGAGGATTTGATTAATCTTAGACACAAGAAAAAAACACATGCAGATCTGCATAAACTATCTTTATTCAAACACAGTAAAATACAGGCGTTACAGGGATTTAAAGACTATGCACCGACTTTCAGACAGTATTTTGTGGTTGTTTCCAGAAAGCGGAAAATCAAAAACTGAGCTTTTAGTGAAATATAGATTAAAAATTCTCAAATCAAACTCCACAGCAGAGCGAAAATAGTATAATATTTATTGTCCAAATGTTTTTCCTCATCGTGTATTTACACCGTGTTGTTCTGAATTACTGTAACTTTAGTTCTCCTGCATGGTCTTCTTGATCCAGTTCAGGTAATTAGCGACTCTGGTATAGACTCCATATGTGCCCTTTCCTCCACACTCAACCCCCCAGCTGACAATCCCAGCAGCCCATTGTCGCCCATCTTTAGTCAGAGTGAAGGGGCCCCCAGCGTCACCCTGGCATGAGTCCTTCCCACCTTCAGGGAGTCCAGCACAAAACATGTTATTTGTTAAGTCTGGTATGTTGTTATTTCTTCTCCTTGCCGAAGTGACTGAATCCCTGCATGTCTGCTGGTCCACCACTGGGAGATAAACATACTTCAGTTGATTTGTTAGAATGCGACGATTATTCTCGTTTGTAACACCAAAGCCAGACACCAGCCTGAAAGAATACAAAACACATTCATTGTGGGCTCAGTAAAATTCTTACTAATCCAGAACCTTAAAGATAATAGCTTGTCAACTTAAATTGGTTAACAAACAATGAGAGCACTTAAAAGTAACATCAAATTTTATACAGTGTAGATGACATTAAAGAGACTTCAAAATCATTTTGACACAATAGCAGTTTGTTTACCCCATCACACCAGTATCATATGTGGCTCCTGGTTCTGGCAAACACACTGGCATTACCGATGAGTTGAATGTGAGTGTGTCTTTCAGTTTGATCAGTGCAATGTCATTGTTGTAGTCTACATAGTTGGGGTTGTTGTACTCAGGGTGAACATGGATTGAGGCAGCAAACAGAGGAGATTTCTCGAGGGCTTTTACCTCATTAAGTCCCATGAAAATCTGCAAGTCA
>NW_005193963.1:0-1138 GCF_000239375.1 Pundamilia nyererei | reverse complement strand
ACTCTGGCTCTTCAGACTGTTCCTCCCTCCATCCCTCCTCCTCTCCTCCAGCACTCCTCCCTGCCTTGCACCCACCCTCCCTTCTGTCCTTCCTCCTTCCCTGCAGAAAACTACAGACCAGTCTTCCCAGTGACATGAACTGAGGTCATATATTAAAACAAAAAAAACAAAAACAAAAACAAAATCATTGGCCAGAACCAGGACCTTATCTGTGCATGTGTCTGCACTGGCAGCTGCACTTCTTCTTCATGGCGCACATGTGAAACGTGTGTGCCTAACCTCATGTACAGAACAGCAGGGTGCTCTGCTTGAAACATTTATCAGATCAGACAGCCAGTGAACTAGAACCAAATTATCCTCACAGGACACCGATTATTGTAGATTAATCTGATGATGAAGGTGGTGTTGCTGCTGTCTGTAAAAATACATCACTGTTTTTGTCTACTTTCTCACTCTCTTTGAAGTGCAGATGACCGTGACAACGCAGACTCCTGATTGGCCTTCAACTTCACCCCCTTCACTGTGGTGAGAACTCTTTCTGCACGTGCTCATTAGGGTTTGGGGCGTCGGCCACAAAGCCCTTATATAGTTACGACTTCCTGTGCTGCTAAAAACACCCATTCATCAAACACAGACCACGATGCTATTGTTCACCCCTCTGACTAACAATCACTTGTGTCCTGTTTATATCTCATTGTCTCAATTCTCAACTGGGACCCTACTCATAGTGTTTTGATTGCCTTTGCTCCGCTTTTAGTCTCTAATTTTTTCAGTTGCTTTACAGATTGGCAATCAAGAGCTGGTTCTGTTGCTCCAGCTATTAAAAAAACAAAACAAAAATCCATTGAAGTCCATTGAATCCATTGAATGTAAAGCCCTTCTCAAGAATGCATTAACCTTCAGTTATCCTTCAGTCTCAAGTTGCATAAATAAGATCAATAACTTAGCAACGTGTAACCTAATTGTGAGGAATACAGATATTCAACAGAAGGTAATAAGAAAACAATAAACTAGCGTAACTTCCAAATGTTACAGTTTCAGAGCTGCAGGCTATCTCTCAGTTGTAATGTATGCTTGCCTATTAGCTTGTACAGTTTTTAAGCAGGTATGATCACGATAACATCATCCAAATAGTCAC
>NW_005193962.1:0-1138 GCF_000239375.1 Pundamilia nyererei | reverse complement strand
GGAGGAAAGACCTGCGAAATCTCTCCGTCCCACACCGTGGGTGCCGCAGTCTCCCACTGAAGGAGCTGCTCAGTGCTGTCACAGTCTGCTGCATGGGGTGGGAGATGTTGTCCAACAGGGATGACAGCTTAGCCGCCGTTCTCCTGTCACTCACCACCTCCACTGGGTCCAGAGGGCATCCTAGAACAGAGCTGTATTAGTTCTTTATGTTCTGTCCCTTGCAGCATAATTGGACTATTAAATTGTTGTCTTTCCTTTACAATTTTGGACGATAGTGAGAAATCCAGTATTATCTGAAGAAGGCAAGACCAGTGTTTGCTGATGCAAAAAACCCAAACAACTTTGTATTTTTCTCTTGAGGCCTGTCAAGTCATAAATTCTATTTCAAGATAAAGTATCATTAAGTCAGTTTGGCTGATGTAGCCAGTGTTATTTTTGAAACAGCCACATATTTCATCTGTACGGTCTCTCATCTTGCACCATATTTACTTCCTATGGAAACAAAACAAATCATGCTTCTCGTGTGGAAACTGACATTTCCACAAGGACGCTAGTTTAAATCAGCGTGTCTTGTCCTTTTTAAAAAAATTTATTTATTTATTTTAAACTAAGTCACTGACAGTTATTGAGCCGCATATCTGACACAAGTTCTCCTTTTTTCTATTTTCTGTGTTGATGGCAGTCACCTATAATTACTCAACAGTTAGTCTGGTTTGTATCACCAAAAAACATATGCCAATAGAAATGATACCTATGGTGTTAGTGGTACATGTTACACAGTGTTAAACTGATTATCACTTTGCTAATTTTGTATCATTTCTCGCTCTGCATCAGAAGGGCTGGAACAGAAACAAACCTAAGGGTTGTTTCAGTTCAGTTAATATAATGTCGTGCCTGTAACAGTTTCCTAAAGTTGGTGACAGTATAAAATTTTGTGTTCTGTTTGAAAGACGAAAGCTGGAGGCACAGAGTACCTCCATAGAGTAGTTTTCATTATCACCTAATGTCCTGATTGATTGAGATCCAATGAATTACTTCATCTGAAAAATGTCATAAAATCTTGTTTTGTCAGATCAAAAGAACTAATTTTCACAAGTGAGAAATACTGTGAACATCTTAATCTTGGGGATTAATCATG
>NW_005193961.1:0-1138 GCF_000239375.1 Pundamilia nyererei | reverse complement strand
TGTGTGTGTGTGTGTGTTTAATAGAACTTATAGGCTTTTTAACAATTTGAGCTTTCTTTTTCATAAAGTAAAATGTATTTTGTACTCACCTTTTCATTTTTAACAGGAATATTTTTTTGAACTTCATAACTTTACCCTTTAGGGTTCCTCTCCTGAAGAGCTGGTGCAAGCCTGTCTAGGTCCCACAGCAACAGGAGAGGTGTCTGGTGCCAAATTTCATTCTGCTCTTCAAGAGATCTACGCCCAGAATGGGTTGGTAGATCGCGACTTTGTCAACAGGTAAAGCAAAATCGTGGAATAACAACCTATGGAATAATTAAATTACATTTTTACAAATGGTAAGGCAAGGATCTCACTTATATGTTAAAAAAATCTTTTAGTGCTCCACATCACTTCAACTCTGAGGCTTTCTTGGAGGGGCGGAGCCTAATCACACAGGGCATGGTGGCCATTAAAGCTAACGTTCACAATGAGAATTTTCAGGCTGCAAGGACAACACTGGGTAGAGCCCTTCACACACTACAGGTGAGAGGGGTGCAACAAAACACCAGGGCATAAATGAATTAAATTAAAAAGGTATTGGAACAGCCATACAATCAGAAATTTAAGTATGGAGGTTATATGAGGTTTGTGTAACATGTGTTTCTCTGCACTCTCAGGACTTTTACAGTCACAGTAACTGGGTTGAGCTGGGGTACACAAAGCCATACAGCAACCTCATAAACCCAGGCCTCCCTCTGGATAACCTGGCAGGTAAGTGTGGATTATCACCACTATTATGAACCCAACCCATTCCCTTGGGATGGGTAAAGTGCCATAAAAAGATAACATCCATGCTTTTTTCTTTTCTCGAGAGAATATGTATAGACCAAATATCAGAGACTGAAGTCTTGCTAAGGACATGACAGTGCTGATTATCATTGGCTGGTCATTACGTTTCATTTTCAGACCACTGCATTCATAAAACAACTCCAAACAGTGTACATAAATAATGAATTAAAGAGATGAGTTGCTTAGAGTCTCACTAGTTGTTAAAAGATACCTGGATATTTATCAAGCAATCGTCTCCTACAGTAATCCTGTTTTGTTTGTTTGTGTGTGTGTGTGTGTGTGTGTGTGTGTGTGTGTGTGTGTGTGT
>NW_005193960.1:0-1138 GCF_000239375.1 Pundamilia nyererei | reverse complement strand
CTGATCTATGGTGTGGAGTGACTTCGAGCATGGAAGGCTGCACGCGCTTACATAACACTGATATCATGTTATTCTTTGTGATCTTTTATTCAATTATATCTTTAAGTCAAGTTTTAAATAGTGGTAGTTAATTAAACGAGATTCATTTAAGATCATATTCTTGGGTCAGAGCATCACACGCAGGTCAACTTAACAACCTGGGAGACCTTGTAGCTGCAATATTGTGTCTCCATATGGGACAGTAGGCGGAAGCAAACACATGATTTTTGGGGGGCAAAGGTGAGGATTAAAAAAAAAAAACGGCTAATTTGTTTTTGATGTCTTCTCTTAATATGAGTGGTTTTAGTAATCTTCAGACACACCTTGCAAATGTGCTTATAATGAGTTGGCACTCGGCCTTTTGAAGGTCATAAGCTTCGTTCGGCGTGATGGTCCGGACTGATAAAGTGTAGGAAATGCCTTGAGTGCAGAGGGCTAAATGCAAACACGCTTACACACATAGGATATGATTAGAATAAGTCCCTGGGACATTCTGAATATTCTAAACCAATTCTGAATCACTAGAAGGTCAGTAGATAACATTAGATTATTAGGGTTAGGAAGAGAGGTGTTTTGGTTTTCTGTCTCTTACAGAAAAAGGAACAGACACCAGATGAGGTCACAGAGATGCGAGGATCCTCCGCAGCAGAGACAGACAGTGACTGCCGAGACACCAACTGGGTCCAAGTGTCATGGCGTTTGGGCTCCAGCTAGTCACCTCAAAAGGATGGATCCCATAAACACAGCAATAACCATGAAGGGGTTGGCGGAAATCCAGGAACACCAGACCAACGAGGTTCGAGAGGCTCTGCTATTGTTGGAATAATTGTTTTTCTTACATTTGAACTGCGCAAACACAGAGGTCATCTCACCTATGGTTCGCTCATCATGGGGACAAAGGACCTCAGGAGTGAGAAGAGATGAACCCGGCCACACTGGGTTATAGGGTGTTGGTGAGCTCATTATTCTAATGACCTCATCAGGGGGAATTGTTAGATTATAATATTATTTTATGCCATGTTATACCCTTAATTAAAGATTATGAATTATTATGTAGTTTTAGTTTGCATTATTCTCCTGAATTAGAAGAAGCTGATAA
>NW_005193959.1:0-1138 GCF_000239375.1 Pundamilia nyererei | reverse complement strand
TTGATTAGCCTTCCCTCCATTGAAGAATGAAGGGCTTTGGCTGGATCTGCCCCTTTGACCTAGGTCACAGCCACGTCACCAGGCTCCTGATTGGTTGTTGCCGCGCAATTTGATGCTGGAGTTCCGATTTTTCCAACTCGAGCAGTAGACGCGATACGCGCGTGTGCACAGAATGCAACACAAAAAGTGACGCGTGTGGTTTTATTCGCGAGTCAAATGCACCAGACGCGCTGCGTTTTTCGCGCTTTTGCATTTTCGCGACACAAATCTGCTTCCGAATTTTCGCGGGACTCGCAACCGCGGGTCATCACGCTTCTACATTGACTTTACATGTAAAGCTGACGCTCTGGTCGCGTCGGTGTGAACACACCGTAAGTGCGGTGCAGGGTGTGATTTCAGAAAACAGTCGGCTTGTTGGCAGTCTCCCAGGATTGTTGTTCCCACCTCTTTACCTTCTGTTTTTGTTCCTTTGTAAGGTAAAGACCCTACAATAGTACAATGAAAACAGAGACAAAGTTGAGTCTCTGGCTATGATTCCCCTCTCCAGTGTGTTGCTCGTGGTGTCCTGAGATAATGTTTTGATGGGACCGCTCCGTGGTGCAGATCGGTGTCCCAGTGAGTTGGAATTTCCTCTCTAGCTTTTAAAGAGAGCCCAGTCTGTGGTTATGGAGTCACGGATTTACACACTTGGTGCTTTCTCAGAGTTCAGTGCTCTCCAGATGTGTTGGGGGTGTTCCCGGTCATGCTTTAGAGCATGTGCTGACCAACATCTTCAACCTCTACCTGAAGCAGTTGGTGGTCCCCACATCCTTCATCATCATTCCCGTCCCCAAGAAATCAGAGGTCTCAATGTTCTGGCTGAGCAGGAGAGCGACACTGCAGTGACCATGAGAACCAACTTATGCATCCCACTGTTGCCAGGAAGAAGGATCATATGAGGACAAACAGCAGAGCCAAAGGAAAGAGATCATCTCTCACTCATGGCTCTACTCAACTTTAACACCACCAGGGGGTGCTGTAAGCAGCCTGTTCTACAGGGGCTTGGTCTACTGGGGAAAGTAGCTGTGGCCAAAGCCCTGGCTCCACACATCAGGATCCAAAACCAAGACTGAACAGTGTGCCACCATCACCTGTGGAA
>NW_005193958.1:0-1139 GCF_000239375.1 Pundamilia nyererei | reverse complement strand
GCGCTAGTACCTCTTGCCACGAGTTCCCAGAATCCTTTGTGGTTCTACCCCTGAATGACGTCACATTTTCAATCTCTGTATAATATGCATGTTCAATTTTATATTTGGGGTGAAATATCAAGTCTTTTCAAGTAAACCGGTCCAAGTCCAATTCAAGTCCCAGGTCATTGGTGTAAAAGTCTAAGTCAAGTCACAAGTCTTAGAACATTTTTTCAAGTCAAGTCTAAAGTCATAAAATTAATGACTCGAGTCTGACTCGAGTCCAAGTCATGTGACTCGAGTCTGACTCGAGTCCAAGTCATGTGACTCGAGTCCACACCTCTGAGTAGGGCAGTGGTGCTATAATACAATAAGGGTTGTCACAGCATGCATTAACACACACACACATACAGCCAAAAATCTGAGTTTGAAGGAAAAACTATATCTTGATGGTTAATAGCTCACATTGGTCGACAAAAAAGAAGCAGAACAAACAAAGGTACAATTCTGGGTTTGTTAATCTCTATTTTGAATGTTGCTTGTTTTTAAAGATGCTGTAAAGTCTGTTGGCATTTTCAGTGTGCTCAGCATTTATCTGTTCTCATCAGATAAGTATTAGCTCAAAGTTTATGCTCCAGGTGAGGCTTGAACTCACAACCTCGGCATAGCTCAGCCCAATACTGTCATATAAGTACCGCGCACTAACCAATTGCGCCACTGGAGCACATGAGTAATGATTTTATTCCTTTCTCCCTTCATTCAACTGGTCTAATGGAAAAACGAGGGGACAGTAACCACTCGCTCAGTCATTCATAGAAAGAATACTTTACACTATACTATATTGCCACAAATCTCACGCTTGTAGTCTATGTACTATATATAGGATTAATCGATAGATTCATTGTAACAGCAGTCTGGCGAGGAAGGAGCAGCTAGCAGGTCCAGCGGGCATGTGGTGTGGAGGTTAGCCGGTGTTCTGACAAACCATCCTACTTTGGCAAAACGTCCTACCGTAAGTAGTTTATGCACATTTCTGCTGTCACAGAGTAATTCCAGCACAAAATTAAGTAGGTATGACGGTTTGCCACTTATGTTTGCCCATCACAGTATGCTTTTAGCTCATATTGATAAAGCCAGGATGGTTTGTCACTTCATTTTAC
>NW_005193957.1:0-1139 GCF_000239375.1 Pundamilia nyererei | reverse complement strand
AGGCATGGATCTTATATGAATTGTTTGGGGGGGTTCAGTCTGTATAATATGTGAGTACTGAATGAATAAATAAATATCAAAATGATCTCCGGGGCCTCGCATGTGTTGAATCAGTACGTGCTGCACATCTTAATAATAATAGTAATGGATTGGATTTATAAAGTGCTTTTCAAGGCACTATTCATTCACTCTCACTGGTTGAAGCAAGCTACAGCTGCCCTGGGGCAGACTGACAGAGGCGAGGCTGCCATATCACGCCATCTGGCCAACACCTATAGGCGGTAGGGTAAAGTGTCTTGCCCAAGGACACAACGACCAGGACAGAGAGCCTGGGGATCAAACCGGCAACCTTCCAGTTACAGATGCGCTTCCCATCCCCCTGAGCCACGGTGGCCCCATCTAAAGCCACATCTTTAGATAGTAATACTGAGGAGTTAACCTGACAGATAAAAGTGACGTTAACCTGAAACTCATCCACAACATGTTGCACTCAAATCTTCATATATGCCTTCATATAACTAATATTTACTTGGCTTAATGTCCGTGTGTCTGCTGATAATTACGCCTTGAACTGTGAACAAACAGGAAGTGTTTTCATTTTCACTGAACACCGGCTCATATTTAATGAGGTTGGTGGAGTGTGCAAAGACCAGTGTCAGTGATGGATGAAGTCGGATATGCTACACATAGTTTAGCACCCGTCCATGAGCGCTGTCAGAAAGCTAAACAAAAGTTTTTACTGGGATCTGTTTCCTTAACTACACGTGTGTGGAAAACAGCTCTCAGTAAATAATATTCTGTAATTTTTGATTCGTTTCCAGATAAATCAGAGCGGGTGCTGTTACAGAGGAGCTTTGTGGGTCGAGACGTTTCTGTGAGGAAAAATAAAGCAGAGCTGAAGAAGATTAATGATCTAGATCAGATGTGGAGGACGATGAGCTGCTCACAGACTTATTATAGTTTATTTTTTATTTAATAAATCTTTATATTTAGTAATTTCTTAAGTGCTCATCCACTTCAGGCTGATTATGCCTCGGACAGGTAGGCAAACAACCATCACGCTCACGTTCACACCTACAGCCAACGTAGAATCACCGGTTAACCCTAAAGCTCGAGTGGCCAGAGAAAACAAACACACG
>NW_005193956.1:0-1139 GCF_000239375.1 Pundamilia nyererei | reverse complement strand
GCAAAAAACAGTAAAAGATTACATGTTCTTAAAATATCACTTACTCATATTCTGCCGCTTTCTGTAAAGGACTGCTTTCATGTTGAAGTTCCCATGGCTCAAACAAACAAACAAACGCACGCACGCACGCACGCACGCACGCACACACACACAAAATGTATTTCACATATAACTATTAACTGTTTTACTGAACTGAGGCAAATGGTGGTGGCTAAACAACAAGAAAACTCTATAAAAAAATTTAAATTGTACTTACCAGTGTATCAGCAAGATCAAACTCAGAGGGCCTTTTAATAACAATCTCTGGGTCAGAGTCAGACAAGTCTGAGTTTTCTCCAACTATAAAACATGAAAACAAATCAAGCTAAGCTAACTAAATTCATACTAATGTATGAAACTTTATTTGATCATCAATAATAGATTAATACGAAAGGCATAAAGTTAGCATTGAAAACTCATGACTCAGTAGATCCAAAAATGGCTGAATTTCATGTTTCCAGGAAGAAACATAACATATACAAGCTAATTTAGGGAGCAATGGTGGCAGAGGAGTTAAAAGCCCACCCTGTAGTCAAAAGGTTGAAGGTTTGAGCCCTGCTCAGTCTGTCGCAGTCGTTGTGTCCTTGGGCAAGACACTTCACCCTCCATGCCAGGTGGTGGTAGTGGGAGGGATAGGTGGCATCTGTGTACAGCAGCCTTGCTTCAGTCAGTGAGTCCCAGGATAGTTGTGTCCACATTGTAGCTAATCACCAGCAGTGTGTGAATGTGTGTGGGTGAATGACTGGTTTTGTTGTGAGGTGTCTTGGGGGGGTTGTAGAACCCTAGAAGGTGCTATATCAAATACAGGCCATTCACCATTTTAATGTAGGTATGCTATTGACTTGGGTGCTTTATGCGTAATGTTATCATTTCACAATTTCAAAATTAGCAGTTGTTGAAACTAATGGAATGTGTGTCAAAATCCAAACAAACATTAGCAGCTTACCATCTTCAAAGTCACTCTTCAAGCAGATGAAAACAGTGATTCTTTGATAAGGCTTGCCAACTTCAGCCTTATAAGCCTCAAGTGTAAATGGTCTTTGTGTTCCAGGGACAGTAATGACCTCAGTGCCATCCGGATACAGAAGAAGGAAAGGTCC
>NW_005193955.1:0-1139 GCF_000239375.1 Pundamilia nyererei | reverse complement strand
CTGTCTCTGTCTTCCTCAGCTATTTTTCTTTTCTCAAGTCATTGGTGCGTCTACTATTTCCTGTGCCTGTGTGTGTCTGCGTGAGCAAGAGGGATCGGGAGAGAGATGTGCTTTTTATGCCATCTCTGTTTCTCAGTGGAATGCAGTTTAGTTGTAGCACAGATTTTCCTGTTATTCTCGGCAGTGCTGCCACTTAGGATAAAATAGATTGAATAAATTTTAATGCTGCTCATCTCTTTTGCTGCCCCCCTTTTCCCCTTTGTCCTCACTTTTCTGTTTCCTTCAGTTTCTTTTGCTGTTTCCTGTTCTAATTATAAATTTGTTGTGGATTTGTAAGTGCAAGGGGGTGAGAAGCATTTCTTGGATTGCACGCATAGGTGCACCAAATGGCAACCCCCTAAAATAATTAGTGTTATGCAAAAAAGACAAACAATTAAATCTTTAAAAAATGTGATGTATAATTAAATGAATAACTGCTAATTTCCTTCCCACAGTGAAGAAAGCAATCGAGCTGAAGTCTAGAGGGGTAAAAATGATGCCCAGCAAAGACTCCAGTCACAAAAACGCTGTCTGTAAGTACCCTACAATCTGCCGTGGTTTTGTGTGCTGATGCAGATGCTGTGACCACGTTGTTTAGATGGCATTGCATTACACATTTGGTCAAACATATTTAAACACACACACACACACACACACACAGAAATGTTGTATATATGCAAGGACACAGGGGATGCATCCATCTTTGATGTGGCAGGAGAAGTGATTTCATCTATTTTTCAATGAGGTCGACTTACTAGGAGACAGGAATTGGTATCATGCTCTCCTTTTCTTTCTGTTTCTTGTAGCAGGTTACTTAATCCTTTCTTAGTACTTTTTTGAGTACTAGTATCAGAATATTAGAAGCAAAAATAAACAAATTAATAAAAACAGAAGTTTTAAATATATCTAAATAAAAAACAGTGGATTGATTTAATTTGACTATATAGTATTATAGTTTCCATTAGTTCCCATCCATTACATATTTATTAGTGATACATTAATGCAAAAGTAGCATTGTCTAAGTCTGACAGGTTTAGTCTACTAGTTCCTAAACTAGAGATCAGACCCTCCAGAGAGCCAGCGAATAGAAAAGAATAGAA
>NW_005193954.1:0-1139 GCF_000239375.1 Pundamilia nyererei | reverse complement strand
ACTGCCCTCCTGGCCAACAGGGAACAAATCAGTGAGGATCAGTTTTGCATCAATTACAACCAGGCCCAGGCCGTATCATAGCGTTCACGGTAACACCGGAATAATGTTGGGCAACGATAAGAAAATGAAATATGGCGATAGAATATGAGTAACACGCGCATGCGCAGTGCCTTTGTTTTCATACGCACATGGCGGTGACGGAGAAGGAGAAGGGCGAAAGCGGATCGTTGAATGAAACGATGAACCAGAACTGGTTTGTAAAAATGCTGCAGCTTCACTGGTGTGGAACTGGTTTAGCTTTACCATCAGATACACAACAAAGCACATGTTTTTGTAAAGCCTGCAAGTGGGCCGTTGTTATTACCGTACAGATTTTATGTCCTACACACCGCTCAAAAATCTGTCAAGAATCTTTTAGTACGACTTTGCTAAGTTACGGAGCATTACAGCTATCGTAGGCTGGAGCCTCGCGGAGTGATACGTACGGTGCTTCAACATAATATTACATGCACATAAAAAAACAGCTGCTTGTTTAAGTGAAAATCAGTGATGTTTTTTTGAATAATAAAGTTGTGGAGTTGTAAAGCATTTTGTGTCGCGTCAGTTATATCGTTATTGCAAATTTTCAAACATTTATCATGATAAATATTTTTGGCCATATTGCTCTGCCCTAATTACAACATGGAGTGAGTTCAGTATGGATACGAGAGCATCTGGATTTTGAAAAGTGGGCTGTATGCACCACTTTGAACTGGATTAAACAGTGGAGAGCACATAATGATGTTGTGTTGACATGTGTGAGTATACAGGCCCATGTCATGTCCAAGTCTTCTTCCCATAATGTTTTGCATTTGGCTCAAGAGGCACTCTATTGGTTGGATTCAATTGTTGGATAGTTCCTAATAGTGTAGGCTGGTGGAGGTGGGGGGCTTGAGTCTGATACCTGGGAACAAATAAAGTGCCTGGCTTGCAAGTATCTTAAAGTGTGTGATACTGGTTGACTGTATTTATTACCAAGTTGTGCAAATGACAGCAGAAGCTAGAAGAAGGGTTCATCCAGCCTGTTTTACATTCTGGTGGAATTTCAAGAATGTTAAGTTTAGCTAGAAAGTCATTAATTGCATTGCAGTCAGTTTGTG
>NW_005193953.1:0-1139 GCF_000239375.1 Pundamilia nyererei | reverse complement strand
ATCCCATGCATTTGAATGGAGTTGTCGCCTGACACAAAATACAGGTTTTCATTTTGTGAGTAACTTTATGCTTTATTTCACCACGTTAGTGCGGTTTTCGCAATTAGATGCATTTGAATGGAGTTCTCGCCCGACACAAAGTATAGGTTTTCATTTTGTTAAAAACTCAAAAATCTTAGCTCACACAGCTGCAAAACCTGTTTGCCCAACACGGGGATATTGAATTCTATAAGATGAAGCCATAAATATGTGAGTCTGAGTCTTCTATCAAAAGTTACACCTATTTATATGAAGTTGTACAAAAACGCTTTCTTTCATTAAGACAGTGAGTTTCTAACTCTTACATGTGCCAATATCATGCACATTTTACCAGGGCCAGTATTGTTAGATGAGACTACCCTGTGCTACTGGCTGAGGCCATCCACATTACACCAGGGCCTTTGCTGTGCCAATACCATCCACATTTCACCAGGGCCAGTGTTGTTGGCTTAGGCCATGCACATTACACCACTGCCAGTGCTTCCTGTGAGCCCATCTTCACAACACCACGGCCTGTGCTTATACCTGAGACCATCCAATTTTCACCAGGCCCTGTGTTTCAGGTTTAGGCCAACTACATTTCACCAGTGCCTGTGCTACTCATTGATGCCATGCACATTACACAAGGGCCTGTGATTTTGGACGTTACCATTCACATTTTTACCAGAGCCTGTGCCACTGGCTGATGCAATCCACATTGCACCAGGGCCTTTGCTGTGCCAATACCATCCACATTTCACCAGGGCCAGTGTTGTTGGATGTGGCCATCCACATTACACCACTGCCAGTGCTTCCTGTGAGGCCATCTTCACATTTCACCAGGGCTTGTATTGCTGGCGTATGCGATCCACAATTCACAAGGGCCTGTGCTACCGGCTGAGGATATTCACATTACACCAGGGCCTGTGGTGCTGGCCAATACCATCCACATTTCGCCAGGGCAACTGTCTTTGGCTTAGGCCATAAAATTTACACAAGGGACAGTGGTTCCTATGAGGCCATCTTCACATTTCACCAGGGCTTGTGTTGCTGGCTGATGCGATCCACAATACACAAGGGCCTGTGCTACTGGCTGATGCCATTCACATTACACCAGGGCC
>NW_005193952.1:0-1139 GCF_000239375.1 Pundamilia nyererei | reverse complement strand
TCCCAGTTTAGTTCGTCCTTGGTTCTGTTTGCCATCTCCACTTTGTGTTTGATATTATCAATAAATCACCCTCACACCTGAATAAGTGCTGCGTTTTGGGTCCTCCTTCCACTCTCCACACGGCCGCTGCCCCGGACCGTGACACAATGACCCAAAACACACTGAAAAAGAAGCCCAGGAGGTTTTGAAGGAGGCGTAGTATTCTGCAGTGATGGACTCAGTCCCCTGATGTCACTCCAACTTGGCTGGATCTTACATCCTGAACACAAAGTTAAACACAGGAAGAGCCAAGAATAAGAAAGTGAAAAGCCTGAGATTAAAGGGCTTGGAAAGGATCAAGAAAAGAAAACCCATTCTCCAATGATCTCTAAGACTTCACCCATTGCCTACAAAGGATACAATAAAGTATTCAAACCAAACAGTCTGTTTTATGATTATGTTTATGTTTCTCCAGTTACAGTTCAGCTTCATGCAATACAGTAGTTTTGTTCAAAGCCTTCAATTAAAATTACGAGTTTTGCACTTGAATTGCACCTTGTTTGGTTTTCTCTAAAGAACTGAGCAGTTCAAAAGTAAATCTTTTTCTTTCTTTTCTTTCTTGATTTTTGAGGAATTAAAACTCAAGCGTTCTTTCTAAAATCTGCAGATACGCTAAAAGTCTTTGCATATTCTTCTGAAACTATCCAGACAGCACAACGAAGTATTGCAGACGTATACCTGCTCTGTCAGGTAGTGGCAGGTAACAGAGATGTGGTTTATCTCATTAGGAAGAATGTGTTTCTGTGGGTTAGCGCTGCTTTACCTACATTTCACCTTTCTCTTCATAACTCACACAAAGAGGGATTCAGGAGCTTTAATTTGGCTTTCTTATCAGCAAGAAGCAAGTACAATAATGTTTACCTCCACTTCACCTGACAATTCTGCTGGGGAGGCATTAGGTTGCATTGACATTGCTTACCCACTGAAAAAGATTGAAAAATGTCCTGTCCACCAATAATAATGGATTGCATTTATATAGCGCTTTTCAAGCCACCCAAAGCACTTTACAATGCCACTATTCATTCACTCTCACACACTGGTGGAGGCAGCTACAGTTGTAGCCACAGCTGCCCTGGGGCAGACTGACAGAAGCGAGGCTG
>NW_005193951.1:0-1139 GCF_000239375.1 Pundamilia nyererei | reverse complement strand
ACTGGTTGGTTATACTGCCCGAAGCGCCTCTGAAGTGCTCCGACCAGAGCATTATAATCTCCCCTCTGCTCCTCGGTCAGCAGCAGCAGGCATGCAGCTGCATCCTCGCACCAGCCAGCTGCAACAGCTAACAGCTCGAACTGTGCGATAAACACTTCCCATGGCGTCTTGCCGCTGAACTTAGGCGTTTTTATATTCGCTGCCGCTTGCTGGGCGCCGCCATGTTTGTTTACATCACGTGACGGCGCGCCAAGCGCGGTCGGCTCCTTCCCGCCGGAATCGCGGCTGCTGTGCGAACAGTTCCCGAGCCTAGTCAAACCTGGAGAAAATCCAGCTTCGGCAGACAGCCGCAGCGCCGTTTCCCTCACTCCATGAGCGGGCGAGCGCGGACGAACCTCCCACTCCTCCGTCTCCTTCTTAATCCTGCCCGGCAACATCTTCGTCTCGTAACGGCAAGCGTCGCCAGCAACAGGGTGTCGGGCGTTCTGGGGTTCTTTTTTTTTGTTTGTTGTTGTTTTCTTCACTTCTGACACCAATGTAGCATTCACAAGAACCAGACGGTTGGGGTCTCAGTTTGTCCGTTTATTCGGCACATAAGCAAGCGGGTTGCTAACTCAGGGGAGAGCGCCCTCGTACTACACCTCTCTTCAGCCTGGCACACACACACACACCACCAGGTCCCCCCACCCCCTCCTGTACCCCACCCTAGCTACTTCCTGCAGCCCAACCAAACATGAATCTTAAAGGAACAACAACAGTGTGCAGAGATAACCAACATGTCTCTGTCCAATAACACTTAAACATCGTTACAATATGTATGTAACTTTTGTAAGTAGCGTTTGCTTTTCAGTCTTCTTTCCTAACACTGCTACTGAGAAACAACAACTGCTGTAACTACACTCAACAAAAATATAAACGGAACACCTTTGTTTCTGCTCCGATTTGTCATGGGATGGACATAAAGACCTAAAAGTCATTCCAGATACACAATATTACCATCCCTCCCAAACATTGTTCACAAATCAGTCTAAATGTGTGATAGTGAGCACTTCTGCTTTGCTGAGATAATCCATCCCACCTCACAGGTGTGCCACATCAAGATGCTGATCTGACATCATGAGTAGTGCACAGGTGTACCT
>NW_005193950.1:0-1139 GCF_000239375.1 Pundamilia nyererei | reverse complement strand
TTGATTGGTTAGAATTGTACCAATATATTTTGTCTAATATATTGTATGTCTATGTATGTTTGCACATGTTTCAATAAATTGCTGCAAATATTTCCCATTTTCAAAGTAAATGGGGAAAGTACTGTATAATTACATTGTTCAAGAACTGTTCATGCTGACATTCATGTCTGAGTTACAATCTTATAACAGTTAAGATAAGATAAGATAAGATAAGATAAGATAAGATAAGATAGAACTTTATTAATTCCTCGGGTGGGTTCCTCTGGGAAATTCGGTTTCCAAAAGCACAGTGTAGAATAAGGAGGGGATTTTTTTCTGTGCTTATAATGAGTTGGCACTCGGCCTTTTGAAGGTCAGAAGCTTCGTTCGGCGTGACTGTCCGGACTGATAAAGTGTAGTAAATGCCTTGAGTGCAGAGGGCTAAATGCAAACAAGCTTACACACACATAGGTTATGATTAGAATAGGTCCCTGGAAGGCTTTTGAGTGTTTTGGACCAGGTCTGAATCACTAGAAGGTTATTAGTTAACTACAGTTGATTTATGTAATATAAAAAGCATTTAAGACTGAGTAACTTCAGTTTTTGAGGAGGATAAGAGAGTGTTCCTAGATCAGAGTATGCTGCTGTAAGTTAATTGAAAACAATTTAATCAAATCTTAAATATTTTATAGTGATAACACAACTGATTTTAAGCCATACTTTAAATAAGTAAAGTTGATGAAGTTTTCTGAGCTGCCATGACACAGAGAAAGTGGAGTGTTTCACCCTGAAAGGATGAAATGATGCTCTGCCTTTGTAGTCAAGTTCAAATATAGGCCGTAAATAAATATGAGCCACTAATAAGCGTGACATAATTAATAATATCAAAATAAAGCACATTGGGTGAGTGACCCAGATAACAAAATTTATGAGCACGCAATAAAGTGGACCTGTTAGAACCCCTTTGACATTTGTCCCTTCAACAATAAATGATTATATTGTGTCCCATGCATTAAACAGTCCCATTTAACACAGATAATTTGCTATTTATATAAAATATAAGCAAACATGGCAGCGCTGCATTCTGTCACTTGTTGTATAGAAATTACTGAAATGGAGGGTTTGCTGGGGGTCAGCTGTGAGTGTCACGTTGTCGCACA
>NW_005193949.1:0-1140 GCF_000239375.1 Pundamilia nyererei | reverse complement strand
AGTCCCAGATTTAAACCCAGTGGGAGTTTCCCCCCCAAAGAGGGACAAAGTAATTCCCAAGTTTAAAACCTAAGTTTGTCACAAATGCAGGATACTGCAGGCACAATGGTAAACCAAAAGCAAGCCTTTAAATATTAAAATAACTTCCCATAAAATAAATAAATTCTTTAGACAAGAATCCAAAAAAGCAAAAAAAAAAAAAAAAAAAAAAAAAAAGGAACAAGCTGGGCTGCAAGAGAGGGAAATGTGTGATATCTTGGCACAGGACACAGGGAGGATTGAGCACACACGGAGGGCTGATCAGGGATTAAACAGAAAATTATTGATATATGAATGATCAACAACAGGTGAAAACAATCAGGGAATCGGGTAAGGACAAACAGCAAGCAAAGTTAACTTTGAAAGTGAAACAGAAAAGAGACAGACATGAAAACTAACACCAGACAAGTGAACACTGGTAAATGGACTGGTTCTCATATCGTGCTTTTCTACCTGCGCACTCAAAGTGCTTTATACAAATTGCCTCATTCTCCAATTTACACAAGGGGATTTTTTAATGCTTCTCATATAAGTGCTTTCTATCTAACATTGAGACACATTCACACACATTCATACTGCATCGGAGAGCAACTTGGGGTCAGTATCTTGTCCAAGGATATTTATCATGCAGACTGGAACAGCCGGAGATGAAACCCCCAACCTTCCCAATCACTTGATGACCTCTACCTCCTGAGCTAAACATGGAAACGAGACATGTTGGTTACGGCATATAGTTGTAAAAAGGGTTTCTGGCTACGTTGGAAGTTACCATATAGATTTCTCTCGCGCTAGCTTGCATGGTCTGGCTCTATGCTCTCTAAGTGAACACAATTATCATGGCCCTCCTCCATAGGCACCTTTATTCCACAACTTTAAACAGCTGTGCTCCCCTGGATTAGCCCTAATCCATCAGTGAAATGTGCCGATTATGACTGAGGGACATGCACTTGGGGCACAAGTCACACCTTATACTCTTAATGTCACACAGGTTTGCCTAAGAAGCTTTGGATGTTACGCTGTTTCTTTTCTATAACAGGTGGAAATGAACAGCAACTAAGCTCTCCCACAGTGCAGGGTTTTCCCAGTCCCCTAGCTCTGGAA
>NW_005193948.1:0-1140 GCF_000239375.1 Pundamilia nyererei | reverse complement strand
CTGACCCCATGGATCCATCATCTTCGTCGGTTAGGCTGCTGTTTGTGCTGGCCTCATCCAGCTCTGAGTCTAGGTGATGTCTGATGAAGTTGAGACCTATGTAAAGATGTTTTCAAAAGAATCAGGTCTGGTCATTATAGTGCTGTATACACTGCCAAGCTGCAGATGTTTGGCAAGAAGATTTGATCACACTGGAGATGTTTTTTAGTAACTCCTGTAGAAAAACAAAATCCTGTCATTCATATCCCGCACCACGAATTTGCAATGAATTCCAGATTAAGTTTAAAATAAGAACGTGTGCAAGGCTAAGCAGTGCTCGCCTATAGATCCTCCTGTTTGGCTGTTACTCTGGGGAAAGATGAGAAAGACGGTGATGGAAGCTGTGACTGGAGCTGCTATGTAGCCTCTATTCTCTCCATGGCTGTCCTGAGAAGGCAAACACGTCAGTCTGGGTGGCTGCAAAAAACATGAAACACGCCCCTTCCAACCACAGGGGAGGGAGTTGGATGAAGCTAGCCTCCAAAAGCTGCCCATACACTGTGCGATTCTTGGCCCATTTTGAGACGATTTTTCAGTCGCACAACCGTTTTGGGGATCGGCCCGAGTTTTTCCTTAATCGTGTAGTATACATGGGGTAACGAAAAGCAGTTAACACCTCACGACCAGCTCCCAATCATCAATCATATGGTCGCATGATAGTCAAACCTGTCTGAAATCCTGTCGCCCCTCAGTGCAGCCTCTCACACTGCGCACGCACAAACACAGAAATGAAAGTGAAAAGGTGGAGCAGCACGGCAGTGCAGCGTGTGATCTGGACACAAGAGATGGAGGCACAACTTGTAGAACTTTGGAAAGCTCATCCGAGTACGTAAGTGTAGAGCTGCCACCCACGCAAAAGAAAAATAGAGCTATATCACGTTATAACGTGAAAGGTATATTGTTAGAACAATAAACTTTTCATGTTATAACATGACATAGCTCTATTTTTCTTTCTGCATGGCCACATCTGATTGGTGAAAAAGTTACCGGAAACTCTACTGGCGGCATGTTATCTAATGTGTTAAACTAATTATTTTTTAAAAAGTAACGAGTCGAATTTTGCAAATGTAGCGGAGTAAAAGTACAGTTTCTTCTTCACAA
>NW_005193947.1:0-1141 GCF_000239375.1 Pundamilia nyererei | reverse complement strand
TGCAAATTACTGACCTCTGTCATCATTTTAAGTGGGGGAACTTGCACAATCGGTGGCTGACTAAATACTTTTTTGCCCCACTGTATTTCTTGAAGACAATGTCTTGTTTTTTAGTGACATTTAGATATGTAGACCTTTCACTGGATGTGCCCTGTTAGAAAAGAGACTATAATAGGAATTTCTTGTCAAATTAAGGCTAAGACTCTTGCGTTAAAACCAGGTTGCGAAGTGGTTTTAACTTTGGACTAAGATCAGTACATAAGTATGTCACTGCTAGTTTCTGTCACACTAAAGGGGAAGTGGTTTGGCTTCCACTGTGAATATAGCACACAGCCCTGCAATAGGACATCAATATCAACTGAAGTCATATAGCCCACATAATGGTTTCAATGAACCATGAATTGCCCAAAGACAGTCAGACTTACTAAGGGGGGGGGGTTAGTAAGTGTCAGTGTGCGCAGTACAGCTCCTGTAGTTACATGTTGGAAGAAAACTGCAGCAGTACTGAAAGAACATGTCTGTACTAATGTATCAACAATTAAAAAGTTATAGTAGTGATTACAATTACAAGAGAGTAACTCATGTTATTTCACCCAGAAAGTCTTCTTATTTTAGGTTTCTTTTTTTTCAGTGTCAAAAAATAAGAAATCAGAATATAGCATTTAAAAAAAACAACTTTTCTTTGTTTGAAGTGTTAATTTGTTTATCTGGGGGAAAACTGTTAAAGTGAAAAAACACTATAAATTCAGAAACTCATGTGCCCCCCCCCCCCCAAAAAAATAAAAATAAAAAAATAAAATAAAATAAAATGAAAAAATTTTGACCAAAAAAAATTAAAAAAGGAATGTGATGTTAACACCGTGATTTTATAGTGAGGAAGAGGATTTGAGATTAAAAACACGTCGGCAGCTGAAAAATAACGCTCCCCGTTTAATCACTGAAATTACATTTTGTTCTGTCATCAGTTTATGTGTTTTATACAAAGAGAACTACAGTTATTGAAAATCATGCATTCTGCATGAACCTGTAGTTTTTACCATTGAAAAGAAATTATTTACTCTCGATCTAGTGACTTAAAAAACTGAGTTTATCCTTAATGCTGAGTATAATAGGCCCTCATTAATAAACAGAGGCAGGAGGC
>NW_005193946.1:0-1141 GCF_000239375.1 Pundamilia nyererei | reverse complement strand
CTGCGTGCGCTAGTACCGCTTGCCGCTTACCTACAATTATCTACAATTCTTTGCGGTTTTACCAGTTTTTAGCTAGGTAGCTAGCTAAGTAGGTAGCTAGCTAAGGAGCTAAGTTATGGATTAGCTTACAAACACATTTAACTTACCGAAAATAATGTGGTGGGGCCTCAGACTACCTCCTGTGCGGCAGCCCAATTTACTGAAGAACACCTCAGGCTGTCACTTTGAAATAGTCGGTAATGTAAACGCTGGACGTCTCAGCATCTGCCATTCCCGAATAGACTCATGGAAGTTTGACCATGACCGCAGCCGTGTCGTCCGTGTTTTCTCCAGTCATTGGTCAGTATGATAATATATGCAAATACATGCGGGTCGGAATTCCCCCCCCACCCCCACCCCCACCCCCCAGGTCTCTGATTGTTCCAGCAATAGGGTTGTGCCTAGACAACCCTAACAGATGGCCTGTTTGGAGTGAGTGTATTTGGAGTGGATGGTGGAGCGCTCAGTTTCTCAGGGGATTCATGTTTGAGTCCTGGACGTTGATGCTTGTTTGTTTGAAAGAACACAGATGGCACTTTTTTCCTTCTTTCCTTCCTTTTTGTGTCCTCTGTGCTTCATCTGCTGCTCTTCACTCTGTTACCTTAGAGTAATTTCACTCATTTTCTTACTTTGTTTTCAAAGAACTTTTGAGTGTCTTTGTTTCCATGGTTTCTTTGTGTCACGCTGACAGCACGTGAACAACACGACATGTTTGATGTCATGCTCAAAGAAGGAGCATCATCCTCTCTCCAACCTGTTTCTCCATCTTCTACAACACCTGCTTCATTCCAGTTTCTCTGCTTTCACTTTGATTCATGTCAACATGGAGCCTGAACATCTGTGATGAACACACTATCAGCATCACTCACATATTTCATCATTTAAAAACACTTCCTGTCACTGTGGTGGCTACAGTGACATCATGCAGTTTGTGTTTTGACCTCCAGAGGGCAACAAATCAGCACAGACAGAGATCGCCATTTAAACTTCGCTGCCATCAGTAATAATTCTTCAAATATAATCACCAGTGTTTCAGCAGTTATGATGTCAGGGACAATCTAGACATGTGTGCCAATATTGAACATGTCACATGACACACCTT
>NW_005193945.1:0-1141 GCF_000239375.1 Pundamilia nyererei | reverse complement strand
TTGGAAAAATATTTGTGCAAGGTGATAAGATATCGTTTGTCCATTTTCTTAAAGCCTTTGTTACTCAGTGTATTGATTGATTTCTTACCTTCAGAATGAGAGTCTGGTTTCAGTGCATCCATGTGAGCTTGGTGGGTATGCTGATGCGCTCAATAGGCCTGTTTTTGTAAATGTCTGGGTTTCATTAGACGATTCAGTTTAGCAGCCACTGCATTGTTTTTCTTGGCCTTCATGCATTTATATTACACCTTCAGAAACTTCAAGCTACAGAACAGCTGTGGCTCCTGCAGGAACAGGCACTGATTTATGGAGCGCTTGATTTGCTTTGCGTTCTATTGGCAGTGCTTGCATTTACAGTAGATTAATTGTGCAGCCCTAGTTACATCAGTGTGTTACTGTAATCACATGTAAGCATTGGCAGTTGCCAGTATTTTTCTTCCTGAAATGATGGTGTGGTCTAGAGCTCTGACTTATGACCATTATTTATTTTTTATTGCACAAAGAACAAGAGGATGATGGTAGAGTGCAAACATAAGAAACTGTCTGCCGCTGCTAACAGGATGTCAGGTCCTTGCAAGCATCTGCAAGACAGCATGCAAACACAACGTGAAGAACCTGAAGCTGAGCGTAATCAGACCTGCAGTGTAGCAGCAGGACTTCACGTCTTTGATGCCTCCATTTCCACCTGTACATATTTCTACTGTCGAATGTGTTGATCGCTGTTAAGTGCTTCTGTTTGGGCTGGTTTTCAACTTAGTTGTCAGCTTAGTGTTAAAATTAAAACTGTAAAATGATCGCACACGTCTCCTGTGTGTCCTCGTAAGGTTTATATTGTTAAACAAAACTATGTGAGTGTTTCAAAGTAATGCGAAAAGTAGTGTCATGAATCACTTTCTCCAGAGGATAATCAAGTAATTTAATTGATTACCTAAAAAAAGGGACTTGTACTACATTACTTTTCTGAGTAACGACCCCAACGCCCGTCTAGACTTAGTCTCCTATAACAAAGTAGTGAAGAGGCATCTTTTGTTCTTTCAGTGTTGCCAAAGACTACGTGCGCCTGATGAAGTATGGAGACTCTCTGTATCGGTGTAAGCAGCTGAAGCGAGCTGCTCTCGGGCGTATGTGCACCATCCTGAAA
>NW_005193944.1:0-1141 GCF_000239375.1 Pundamilia nyererei | reverse complement strand
GTCTCTGCACAGTCTCTGTCTGACTCTGGCTTCAGACCCTCCTGGATCAAACTCACCTGGAAAGACTTTCAAACATCACTCAATAGATTTGAATACAGAATATATTTGATATATACTGTAGATGTACTGTAGAGTTGCAGTTTGTCACTTGTAAATACAGTCTGTGAGCAGCTGTGAGCTGAAAGATTGTGGAGATCAGAGAAATATTTTACTGCTATTGTTCATGGTCATAATCATTATCATTGCATTAATAACATAATCTACAGCATTGATATTGTATTCAGATGTTTAAACATATTTGCACCCAATTAGCCTTTATTGCAGGTGCAGTTATAACCACTTTAAACTGTTGAGTTAAATCTATAATCTTAAATGCTTTTGAATGCTTGTTATAATCTTAAATGTGTATGTGCTGATTCTGTTGCATTATAAACTCTGAGTACACTCTGTGCCAAAGTAGACAGGAAGCGCAGGCTTTTGCAGAGCGTGCTTGTGAAAGTAAAAGTTACTTTGAGGAGCTGTTTGGATGCTATTTGAATAACCAGGTTATTGATTATTGTCTTTTATTCATTTATATCTTTTGCTTAAGCTTTTAGTAGAGGTTCTTGATTAAAACATTTATTCAACATATTACAGATGTAGTTTCAGTTAGCTTATTACACGTAAGGATGAGCCTCTGGTCTGGTGGAAAGGTTACAAGGACAAGGTTTAGCTGATGAGGTGAGAGGTGAAACTGAGTGCATTTCAGGTTGACACATACACACACACACACACCCACAGTAGATAGACTCATTTATAGGTGAGAGGTTAATCATATTTTGCTTGTGACTGAAAAATTGTGCCTGCAAAAGAACAGTTTGTTGCAGAATGTGTGCCTGATGTTCCAGACTATAAGCGAGCGTCCGGCAGCGACAGGAAGACACCTGGTATGGAGACGAGGCGATGTGGCTTTTTCAAACTGTGTTAAAAGTCATTGTGGTTTTGAAACTTATGCATGTGATGACGCATGAGGCGGCGTCATAAATTTCCCTGATATAAAAACAACTGATTGTGCATTGGTAGAGAGATCGATGCTGTCTGCGTACAGTGTTCATCTCCCACACGTGTGTTCATTAAAATCATCGTTTGACTCCACCCGGCC
>NW_005193943.1:0-1141 GCF_000239375.1 Pundamilia nyererei | reverse complement strand
TCTGTGTGTGTATTTGCCGTGATTAAGGTTTGTTAAGAGTGCTTTTGTATTACCACCGTCTATTGCCTGAACTTGCATTTAGTGCATGCTGTAAGTGTTCGGTTAGGCCTTTTTATGTTTGAGGTGGATTTGTCTCTTTTAGAGTGACGAGCACCTGGGACCGCCAGGGAGGAACAAACCCTCAGGTGATAGCTTCGTTGCTCGCAAGGTTGCACCGCTACTATTTTTTTTGTTGTAGCGATGTTTTAGGTTTTTTTCTTTTTCTCAAAACTTTGGTGTTTTGTCATGTTAATAAATTGTTGAACATCTTTTACTGATATTGACCCTCTTGTCCGGTTTATTCTGGATTCGATCCTGTGAGAGTTTTTTTTTGGGTCTGACAGTTCGTACTAGTCATAAGAGAGGCCCACAGTGGTTACTTGGTGGCTTATACCACGCTACATTATTTGGCGTTGTCGACAGGTTCCAGGTCATATCAGTTACGGTGTTTGGTTTTTATTTTAGTGTGGCCCTGTTTATTTTAGTAAGAGTGTTAGAGGAGAGGAGGAAAAACAGTGACATCTTCTACGGAGGGGAAGCCAACGGTTGGGCTGCTGCGGGGATAATAAACCTCCTTCGCCGACCCTATGGACGACGTACAGGCCCTCTTGGAGCAGCTGCAACAGCTAAAAGCAGCAAATGAACAGTTGAGAGACCAATTACAGGAACGTTCTCCTGGGACTGGTCCAGTGCCAGATCCAGTGCCAGGTCCATCTACTGTGCCATCAAATATCAACCCAATAAATGAAGCTACAAATGTGTGTTACGTTTATGCACCCCGGGAGCGTAAATGCCCAAGGTTTACTGGTAAATTGTCAGTGGACTTGTTAACTGTTGACCAGTGGGTTGAAGAAGTACGTAGATGCCTGGAGATTCGTCCTATGTCAAGAGCAGCACAAGTGATGTTTGTGATGGACCATCTTGATGGCAGTGCTAAATCTGAGGTCTGTTTTCATTCGAGTACCAGGAGAGACACTCCTGACAAGATTTTTGATATTTTAGTCGAGAACTATAGCTGCACTCAGTCATATGTAGCTGCCCAGCTACAGTTCTTCCAGCGCACCCAGCGAGAAGGGGAATCTCTGCGAGATTACTCTCATGC
>NW_005193942.1:0-1141 GCF_000239375.1 Pundamilia nyererei | reverse complement strand
CTCTCATGTTCAGCTGTTTCCCTCTTTTTCTTTGGTAATTTTAGCCTTTTTGGCCAGGGTGAAGGGAGTATCTGCCATCAAACAAGAAGACAGCCACATGTAACTACGATGGTGTTTGCTAGTTCACCTTACATGCATTAATGTAATAACGCGGTTAGCCTACTCAACATAAGTTACACACGAACAACATTAAGCGACTCACCCAGAGAAGAACGGCTGTGTCTGCCATCATCATCCGTCATCATTTCTGCTACACTGGCAGGGCTAGGGGCCAGGACTCTAATCTTCGGGTTCTTGGGGGGATGTTGCTAACTCCGGGTCAATAACAGGCAACCCACCCGCAGTAGATGTGCTAGGTGTTAGCTCTTGCAGCAAGCTATCAAATACGGTGCATTTCTCGGCTTTAAAAAACCCCCGCTATGCGTTGCCAGGTGTTTCATCAGATTCGAGGTGTTACCTCCTTTGCACAGTATCACCTTAAAGCACTTGTTGCAGGCTGCTGAGTTTGCATCTTTTGCTGTGGAGTACAGCCAGACTTTTGACCGCTTCGCCTTGGGCATTTTTAATCTGTAGCTCTGCTCTAAAAGAACGTACGTACCTGGGCCCGCCTACTATCCTCGGAAAGGTAAAATGATTGGCTAGAATTCAAAGTGTGACATCTCAGGGGAAAAAAAGCACCGAAATGTGCGCTGCTTTTCGGTCTTTTCAGTCTGGTTACTGCCGTTTATGTGCCATTATGGCACCGGATACCGCTACCCATCCCTACTTGCGGGGCTTGTCGCTACCCGATCCATACCGGAAACCTGATTGGTACCCCGCATGCGCAAATCTTACGTCACTTCCTCTCTTTGCCAACATTGCGACATTCAATATATTTGAATGATACGGTTAGTGCCCAGTTAGCTCCTAGCATTTCTTAACAGCTCTGCCTCCTTTTTGACTACCGGGACATTAAAAAAATGGATAATCTGTATACAAACAAATTCACGCTTTTCTCCTCAGCAGAGAGCTTTCCCCGATTGAACAACAGCGCCGTAAAATAAGAAGAATGGCGCCTAATTACAGAGTTAATAATACAGACTTTGTAATATGTCACGTGAAGATTCATCAGCCAGATGAAGTGTTTACTAACAATTGACAG
>NW_005193941.1:0-1141 GCF_000239375.1 Pundamilia nyererei | reverse complement strand
TTATTCTGCTATTGTGTCATAATTTTTAGCTTCCAGAAGACCAGGTGCTGAAAATCAGGTGCCTGATCGGCTCCTGACTAGCAGAATCTGTTATAGCAGTTAGACAGATCTAGCAACTTCAACCTGTTATTCCACAAAACCAAGTTTCAGCATTATTTGCAGTGAGACAAAGTACTTTTTGTGCTTAGTTGATTTATTTCAGCAAGAAATATAAATTAATCAACTTGTACAGATACAGCAAAATCACTGAAGGGGTCCTCACCGATTACCGGCTGATGGGCCACCGTAATGATATCCATGTCTATTGCATGGAAGATGCAAGCGTGACTAATGATGGCGCTGAGAAAAAACAGTGGTAATGTCTTATGTATTCAGCAGGGGGAGCAGTGTTGACATTCATTTACAGGCTTGCAACATTATTTATTTATAATTGTTACATTTGTTCAGGAATCTCATTCTGACAGAATCATAACGTTGAGACTATTGAAGCCTCACAACAACAGTCCCCTCGTAGCACTTTACATTATAAGGCAAAGACGCTAAAATAAAACGGAGAAAGACTTTAATAATCAGATGAGCTGTTATGAAGAAAAGCTTTTGTAACAGTGGGAAGGAAAAACTCCCTTTTAACAGGAAGAAACATCGAGCAGAACCAGGCCTGGGGTGAGGTGGCCATCCTCGATCATATCAGGATAAACACACTCCGTAGAAGACAGCCAGAGATGAATAATAACTAATGATTAAATGCATAGAGATTCATAACCACATAGTGGGCGAATAGCGCTCAGTGCATCATGGGAATCCCCCACCAGCCTGCCCCTATTGAGGCATAACTAAAGGAGGATTCAGGGTCAGGAGCAGTTATGTACAGCTACTTTTAATACTACTGATATTTATTTAGACTCTTTCTCTCTGATTGATCTTTATGAATTAACTTCAATAATTACTTCCTCCAAATCATCAATGTGTCTCTTAAGTCCCAAGGCTGCTTAAAGAAGTCGTAACATTAATGAATGATTCAGTTCTGCATATGATGAATCTGTCCCCGTTACTGGACTCACATGTCCTCAGCCAGAATCTCTGAACAGGTCTGCAGAACCAGATGGCATCCCTACAGTTCACAGCACAGTGTGTGCACTGT
>NW_005193940.1:0-1142 GCF_000239375.1 Pundamilia nyererei | reverse complement strand
AAAAAGAAAATGAAATAGCGTCCGATTTTTTAGATCGCCTGCGTCCGGTTTTTAGGCAACATTCAGGAATGGATTATAATGAAGGTCCCGACAGTCCTTACCAACAGCAGCTAAAAAAAAAATTAAATAAAAAAAAAAATAAAAAAAAATGCATTCCTGAATGGCCTGCTATCCGAAGTGAAATCCCACGTTGGAAAACACTAGGTCACAATGAATGACAACTAGCCGACGCATTGCAATATGCCGAGGACGCGCTCCGTGTAATAATAATAATAATATAAAAAAAATAATAATAATAAAAATTGAAAGCACAGGTACTTTCACATTAGATCCAGAAACAGAGTTTATCGCATTTTTAGGAGGATTTAGAAAGTAACAGACAGGAGGAATTTAGAGGAAAGGACCAGAGATACAGTATGTAGGACAGATAGACTTACGCGAAAGAAGTAAAGAAAGAGATAGTACGTGCTGGAATTGTGGCAAGGAGATTGCAGACATAAAACAGACAAACGGCAGTATTTAAATGAATGACTAAATGAGAAAAAGCCAAATGAAAATGACAAAAGTGACGCAGGAGTATTTAATGTCTATCAATTAGCGTCTGAAGTAAAAGGAAAACCTACACTGACAGTATATGTCAATGGCAAACCAGTGCAGATGTTATGTGATACAGGAGTATGTGGAACAGTTTTGAACAGAAAACCACAGGAAGTACAAGTCTCAGAAGATACTTTAATAGTAAAATCAGCATCAGGTCACACTACAGTGCAGTGACTGACAAAACCCTTATTAAGTGAAAACTAGAGATTAAAGTAGTTTAAAAAGGTTGGAAACAGACCCCACTGAATAGATATAAATATAAGGAGTACAAAAATAAAATAAACAAAGACAAAATTACATTACAACTTATTTTTAACGTATTGAAACTAATAATAGGAAGGATAACAACCTGTAAACTGATATTAACAATGTAACATAGTTGGCATGACGACCATGCCCAGAATGTATAAAATAAATAAAAGGAAATAATTCACATGAAAACCTTTTAAATAAAATAGAGAGATGTATAAGGTACATTAAGGCTGTGTCATTGTTCAGCCAAGGAAAGTGTGTGAAAAGGTAAATGTCTCCAGCTTGGGAAA
>NW_005193939.1:0-1142 GCF_000239375.1 Pundamilia nyererei | reverse complement strand
TCCCGTCTAATTTAACTGCTTCGGAGGTTTTAGTCCATGGACCGCTAGCATTTCCCATCGCGACCACAGGTGATGGACGGGCATTCCTGGCAGGAGGCTACTATGGACAGGGACGAGTGATTGTGGCTACACATGAAGGATTTCTGGGACTTGAGGTAAATGTGAGAGTTGGTCTTCCTTTCCAAGCACTCATAGGTCAGAATCAGCACGTGATTCGGACCTATGAATGAACAGGTTTCCTTTGATTTTACAAGTTTGATTTGCATCAGAAGGTTTTTATGTGTGTCACTGTAATGAATAGTTTCTTTGTTAACTGATTGCCAAGACTTGGGTGAATAATTTAATTTAAAACAAAGCTATTCTTATTGCCTAGGATGGATAGAGGGATGGAGGTTAAAGTTTAGGTTAGGGTTGGGTTCTCCACTGATGATGACTCAGGCCTCAGAGGGTTAAAAATGTGAGTAGTAGTAGTTTGTGCAACTCGGAATGGATGTATGACTGTTTTTATTGTGTTTCTCCCTGACTTTGAGCAAACATTGCAGATAACATAAATTGTGTATTGTGATAGGGTTAGAGTTAGGAGTCAGTGGTAAGCAGACCTATAATGGTTAAAAAGGAGATGTTTCTGCTGTTTTGATGCAATTTTTATACATCTTATGTACACATGACTGCATCTGTTCCTGATTTCCTTCTATTCTTTTAGAGTATGGCTCCATTTTGGCAAAATGCCATTCACTGGTTGGATGAAGGCCGCAGAGGGGTTGTTGGTGTCATGAATATAGATGCTGCAATCAATATTCTCAGCAAGTCTGGGCTGAAGTGTGAGAAGACAAAATTCAGGAAAGACCTCAGCGTGTTTGTGTGTAAAGCGTATATCACTGAGCATTTGGAGGAAATCAAAAACTTTGTGGCAGAGGGAGGAGGCCTGCTGATTGGAGGACATGCCTGGTACTGGGCACAGACACATAGTGGGCAAAATCCACTTACAGAATTCTCAGGTATGAAAGTGCACGACCAATGCATCTGATTAGTGTGACATCTCCAACAATACACCAGAGTATTTTAAGTCAGATTTGTTTTAATGTCTTTCAGGAAACAAGATCTTAAATCAAATGGGATTGAGCCTGTTGGGCGCAACAATC
>NW_005193938.1:0-1142 GCF_000239375.1 Pundamilia nyererei | reverse complement strand
ATGGAGGACAAGACACTGGGAATTTCCACAGACTGAGGCTTGTCTGTCAAGAATTCCAGCACCAGTGGTCTGAGTCCCAACAATAAAAGTGGCTAGTGTCTGTGGATTGATGGTATTACGCAAAATTAAAGTCCAGAAAGAGTAGTCAGACATATGCACTACAAATCAAAACTGTGGACACACCTTCTCATATAATGGTTTTTCTTTATTTTCATGACTGTTTACATTGTAGATTCTCACTTAAGGCATCGTTACACTTTTTTATTTACTACATAATTCCATATGTGTTTATTCATAGTTTTGACTCAAAACATGTTTTATATTTTAGATTATTCAAAATACGGGAGAACGGACGAGAGCAACTGGGGTCAAGCGAAGGATCGGCGTTTGTCCGGTTCTCTCCCGTGCACGAGAAACATGAAGAACTTTGCCTACTTCGTGTCTTGCTTGCTGTGTAATTATATTGCCTTCAACGTTCCAGCGAATAGGTTCAAGCTACAAACCTATCATTAATTGGTCCTTCGAGAGACGGAGCCCTGGAATCGACATTCACCGAGGGGAGAAGAGACACACTGAAAGACTGACATCAGCCAGGAGGTTCCTGTGGATTAACTGTCTGTCTTTTCTCCTCGATGAATGACGATCGGCGGGATCCGAGGCTGATATTACACGCTAAGCAACGCCAAGTAAGTCCCTAGAGCCCGAGTCTATAACCGTGTGGTTGTGCAGTCTCTGCCACTTTGTGAGGCGTTGAGAAGTTCGCTACTTTGTGGAGCGATAAGTGAGTTTTTCGTTGATTTGTGGAGTGATAACTGAGTTCCTTGCTGCTTTGTGGAGCGAGAGGTGAGTTCCTCGCTGCTTTGTGGAGCGAGAGGTTCCTCGCTGCTTTGTGGAGCGAGAGGTGAGTTCTCCGCCGCTTTGTGGGACGTTGAGAAGTTCCGCGGGGTCCAGAATGTGCTGGACAATAGGCCTATTTTGTGTTGTTGTCGTTGTCGTCGTTGTTGTTGTGTGAGTGTGTGCGGAGCAGAACACGTGGTCTGTGACGTCAGCAGCTGTTGTTGTTGTCTGTTGTTATCATGGGTTCCTAAGCAACCAAGAGTGAGTCAGAGGGTGACAGACGTTTATGCTGGACTTTGCTCCTG
>NW_005193937.1:0-1142 GCF_000239375.1 Pundamilia nyererei | reverse complement strand
AGTACATGTGTATCATTCATTTCATTGTTTAGTGATGAATTTCAAGTGAAAGTTTGTTTGTTTTATTTTTCAAACAATAACAGTTATTCAGAAACAATTATAACCTGTTATTGTAATGTACATAACAAAGCCATATTAAAATGACTCTGCGCCAACATGACCAAGGTGGACGTAAGCCCCATTTTAATGCTATCGTGTTTATAGAGACTACCCAAAAAACCATTTGATTCAATCGTTTAATTTCCAGCACATTAATACTTAGCATAAAAGAGACAAAGAAATGCAGCAGGGCCCAAGATACTAGCAGGCACGGGATACATAGAACACCATAGACAAAGTGGCGTATACAGAAACATCTGTGCTGAGTATATTTTAGTGTGGGGGGGATGTCACGGGGTGGAGAGGGACAAGTTACCTAAGATATTGTTATTGTGCATGTTTGGTTGTGTTTTACTTTTTTAATATTGTATAGTGTTGTATTCTTATGGGTTTTATTGCATGCTTTATGGTATTCATCTGTGACTTGTCCTGGAAAGTCTCCGCCCCTCCTTGATTATGAACCCGACCCACCTGTGAGGTCCCGGAGGCTAATAAGAGTGATGGGAGACGAGAGAGAAGGGACTGATGGTGGAGTGAGGACTGGGAGAGTGAACGGTATCAGGCGGTGGTGGCGGCCACAAGCCCAGACGGGCTGGTGCCGGTTGGTTTGCCACAGGAAAGCGGTGGCAGAGTTGAGAGCTCTGCCCATTCGGGAAACCGGAACAGAAACATTGATAGGGCGGCGAGACGCCGCCGGGTTTTCCCTTCTAAGGCGGCTAGAGCTGGCTAATGCAGGCACCAGCGCGGAGAGCACCAGCAGGAGGACCAGCGCGCAGAGGCACCAGCGCGCAAAGAGCGACAGTACCAGCGGGGAGAGCGGAGACAGCACCAGCGGAGGTGCCGATTTCCAGTTTTAAAGAAGCGGCGGGCGGAGTTGAGAGTTCTGCCCACCCGGGGTAAGGACGTGAGTGTGAGCGGGAGACGAGGACTCCGCTGGTTCCTTTGGTTATACCACTTGCTGGATTTCTTAGCTCCCTGGGACTTTTAGGTCGTGGCGCAGGCCACTGGACTTTTAATATTGTGTTTTATTGACTTTTATTGTG
>NW_005193936.1:0-1142 GCF_000239375.1 Pundamilia nyererei | reverse complement strand
CCAGCTGACGAGGCAGGAGGCTGGACGGGCTCCTCGGGCTCTCCAGCGAAAACAGTCTCAGAATCAGTGGGCACTGGAGCCCCTGGCACACACAGGACAGAACCAACAAGTGCGGGGACCTCTGGCAGAGACAGAACAGAACCAGCAGGCACACAGGCCTCTGGCAAACACAAAGTGGACTGCAGCTACACTGAGCAATGACTCAGCTCAGGCAGCGACAGTCCGGCGCAGTCCTCCGCTGGCTTCTTAACCTCCAGGGGTCCAGAGTCAGCTCTGGGTTGAACGGACATGGCTTGCTGTACAGGAGGAGTAGGTGAAGGTGATGGCTGAACAGGAGCTAATAGCTGACCTGCAACCTGAGCTGGTAACTGAGCTAAGGGCTGTGCTAACAGTAGGAAAGGCGACTGCTCCTGAACAAACTGCCCTGGCTCCTTAACCTCCAGGGGTCAGAATCAGCTGAGGAAGGTGGCTCAGCTTCTGGGGAGGCCCCGGAGGGGGTCTCAGTCCCTTGAAAAACAGGGCTAGCATGTTTTTCAAGGGACTGAAATACTAGCAAGTTAATACTAGCAAGTTAGTATTAACCGTACTTTTTGAAGCATCCCTGGATTCAGAGGGTGCATGACGAGAGCCCCTTACATCCCTGGGACTGGAAAAAATGGTCTCCGAAACCACAGTCTTTAATTTTGCTGCTTCAGCATTAACTGAGACAGTGATATCTGATCCTGAGTCCATAGAAACTTTTGATTCAGTCTCTGGTGTAACACTTTGCGGTTCGGAGAAAGCAGAAAGACAGTCTTTACCACTCACCACAGCTGGCTGTGTCATAATCTCAGAGTCCAGCTGAGGAGAGGCGTGCTGGCGGCGCATACGCCGTTTCTTGTGGGCGGAGGAGACGACAGAGGAGGCTAGTGATGATGGGGAAAAGGAAGCTGGCTCCTCAGCTTCTGACCACATAGCCGCGAGGAAAAAGGCAGGTGTGTAGTGGTCAGAGGCTGAAGAATTCCTTGGCACCGGCACGGAAACAGCTCTCCGCGGTAATGTCTGCTGCTGCGTTGCGGAGAGCTCCGTCTGCTGCTGCAGCGACTGTCCGGAGGAGATCTCCATCGGCTGCGACTGCAGCGAGGCCTTCCGGGAATCGACGC
>NW_005193935.1:0-1142 GCF_000239375.1 Pundamilia nyererei | reverse complement strand
GCGCTCACAGCTTTTTTTAGTGTGTTCAAGTTCTCTTATTTTTCTATATAGCCTTATTTATCCAAAGAAGAGCTTTCTGTAGATTTGCAAAGTCCAAATTGTGACCTTTGTGAGATTTTCTACTGTCTGACTGAATGGCCTGAAGCTGCTCAGCTTTGTGCTAATAGCCACTTAAATCCACTTCTGTAGTCATGACAGTGGATAAAGTGGAACGCTCTCTGTGAATACTACCAGCTCTGTCCCTGCTCAAACCTCCATTGTGCTGACGATTACCCACAATTCTTTGCCAGTGCTATTCTCTGAAGACAGCAGGTGGCGTAATTGTTTACCTCAAGGGTTTATAATGTGTTACACACACATTAATTTCGACCAGTACAGCCACAACTTCCTCTTTTGTCACCGTCAATTAGGATAAAACAATAATTCAGAGTGAAACATAATGTTTATTATCCATAGTACCAGGGTGCCTGTAAATGTGTCCATATTTCACCTCTGAAGATACAAACAACAGGGGTCAAGAAGAATTTAATGTGTATTTTAAAACTGGAGTCTATTTGTAATTTTATCTGTTTCTCATTTACATGTCTAAAGTTCGTTGTGCTCTGTATCTGTAGGATTCAGAAAATCTCAGTGAAACTTTCTAACACTGATCAGCATGCTGAAGGTTTACAGTGACCCTCTTTGATTCTGAATCTTTGGGAATAAACGAGACTGTAAACTCCTTAACAACTGTAACGTTGATGTTAATAAAGTCAGTTCACTGTTTCACAGACAGTTTAACTTGAAATGATCAACTTTATTGATCCAACAGAACAGCCTTGACAGAAATGTGGAGGTGATCAGAGTGGCTCCTGATGATTTAGTGATGTTGCTGCAGAAACAGAATGTGATGAAGGTTTATGTTCATTTATGTTCATCGTGTTGAAGATGTCTCGGAAATTCTGTGTGGAACTAAAGTTCAGTGACAGAGGAGAAAACAAAGATCATGACATTTGTTTGTTTGTCTGTTCTGAACTCAGGGTTCGTACGGGTGCTTGAAAATGCTTGAATTTTAATGTTGTCTTTTCAAGGTTTGAAAAGTGCTTGAATTTCAGATGTGGTGCTTAAAAGTGCTTGAAAATGTAACTGTATTTCATTCACAA
>NW_005193934.1:0-1142 GCF_000239375.1 Pundamilia nyererei | reverse complement strand
AGTCCTGTGTATGCAATTCCAAGCAGGAAAACACTCCCAAAAAATCCTCCCAGGCCCATATGACAGAGAATGTGCATCTTCTTTTTGTTTTGCATATTTTAATTTATGTTTTATTGTGTTGTGGTTTGCAGTGTTTTGTGTTGTTTCACTTTAAATTTGTTTAAAAGGAAAACGCTGAAAAATTAAATAGTTAAAAGTTGAAATGTAAATAGTTGTGTTTTGTATTATATGATTTATTTAGATGCCAAAGCTTATATGAATAGTGGTATTGTAAAGCGCTTTGGGTGCCTTGAAAAGCGCTATATAAATCCAATCCATTATTATTATTCATTATTATTTATTACATTTTATGTGGTGTGAATAAATAAAAGTATATTTACTATGGCCCCTAGAGACAAAGGACATACAAATTCCAAAACATATACAAACTCTGAAGCACGTACAAACTGCAAAACACAACGGAAGTGCTCCAGGATGCAGTTTTGAGTTACCCTAGTGGCTACACAAGCCGGGAAGTACCAACGACCGCATTTGGTGTGTGGTAGTAGCAGGTAAATGAACTTTTAAAAAAAAATTATTTGAATATATATGATTATTTGTGTATAAATACACAAATAATACACATACACTTTCAATTGTGTAATTTAAGTTATCTAGGTTGCTTTGTACGTGCTTTGGAATTTGTATGTGCTTTGTCTCTAGGGGCCACTGTATATATTTTTGTATAAACATATACAAATAAAATCACGTTTTTTTTTACATTAGTAATTCCTTTTGTGAATAATTTTATATTGTTGTTGATAATAAATTAATTAAAGCAACAAAACAACCTGAATAGCTGGTTGGGAGCCAAAAGATCCGGCTTTTTTTAGTGAGCCGAGCCGAAAGAGCCGGTTCTCTAAAAAGAGCTGGAATTCTAGCAGCTGAAGCTTCAGTACACAAATGCAAGTTTGCCCTCTGGCCATGATCGGTAAGTATATATAATATATGTATTTATATTTTGTGTTCTTTGATGTACAGCTGACATATCATCTTGACACACAAAAAGGTCTGTCATGCTCTGTTGTACATGTCTTTGTGGAAGCACAACGATTTTCAAAATACAGCCTCTAGCAGTTTTTTATATTGTCTGTTCACCAATA